>NW_015392238.1:9367-11169 GCF_001527695.2 Protobothrops mucrosquamatus | reverse complement strand
CGGAACGCGGCGGAACCGCGTTCCGGCACCTTTTTCCGGGCCGGCCGCACCGGAAATAGCCCCTCCCACACCGGAAATAGCCCCTCCCAAATTTTACTTGCATTCCTGTTCTCTAAAGGGGCGGTCCTAGGGTTTGATGAGGGCGTGGCCAGGTTTGAGTTCCGCCACCTTTTCTCCGAGAAAAAAAGCCCTGATGAGATATAAACCTTCTGTCTGTACCATTGCTGCAAAAATTAAAGCAAGTCAGTGTTTAAGCTTGCCTTTGATATAATCAGAAGCATTGAGGAGGGGGGGTGTAGAATGATGGTATCACTGTTACAAAGTCCACTCCCTTTGTATTGTATTGTGACATCCAGCACACGTACAGAAAGGCTGGGGCTTCAGTCTGATGGAAGCAGTCTGGGTGCCTTTAGATATAATGCAGTATCTACATTTGATAGTGATGCTCACATATTAACTGCATAATATCTGAGAAAAAGAGAGTGGTAGATTGATGGATCAGAGCCCATGTTGGTAATTACTTGAGCAGCCTTGCATAAATGCATTGGCTGCTTGTTTGCAAAATGACAGCTCAAAATAACCCTGATGGAATTTTAACTGCCAATCTTGATGGAAAGGCATTCATTTTCATTGACCTGAAAACCTATCAGTAAAGTTAAAGGAACAGCTCTGTAAGCAGGTGAAAGATATTAGTGTTTCATTAAGAAAGAAGGAAAGAAAGAAAGAAAGAAAGAAAGAAAGAAAGAAAGAAAGAAAGAAAGAAAGAAAGAAAGAAAGAGAAAGAGAAAGAAAGAAAGAGAAAGAGAAAGAAAGAAAGAGAAAGAGAAAAAGAAAGAAAGAAAGAAAGAAAGAAAGAAAGAAAGAAAGAAAGAAAGAAAGAAAGAAAGAAAGAAAGAGAAAAGAAAAGAAAAAGCTAATTTGTATAAAATTACTTGTAGCTGCTTCCTACATGTGAAGAAATGCTGCTGGGTTGCATTTAGATAGAAATGTGCGTCCCTCTATTAGTTATAATAATCAGAATATGTGCCCATCTTTCCTCACTAATGCTAATTATTCCACAAGGAACTGAAAATTGGATGCTAAGTAGAATGTGTTGACGAAAGCACTATTACATGCAGGTGGGATGGATCTTAGTGGATTCTGGTCCATGGTGTTTCTTAAATCAGGATCAGATGTTTTTATTCAAATAATATTCACTGGACAATATTCACTGGCTTCAGACTGAACGAGGCCAAGGTTCTTTTTCAGATCTTACAGTGATTATGAACTCCCTCTGCTACTGCAGCTTCACCCATCAGCAAAATTCAACATCCATTTTAAGATGTCCCAAAAGTGCTTTTTCAAAAGGCAACTGGACTTTCTTTGTTTTTCCTTGAAGATGTTTCATTTCTCATCCAAGAAGCTTTTTCGGTTCACTGAAGTGAAACATCTTCAAGGAAAAACGAAGAAAGTCCAGTTGTCTTTTGAAAAAGCATCTTTGGGACAACCATGACCTGGATGACTGGGAATCTCCACAGATATCAATTTTGAGAGTTCCTGCTCAAACCCCAAAGTTGAAGAGGGTCAACAGAAAACTCCCCCCAGCCCAAAGCTTAAATTTCTTTAGCAAAGTAGAAATTCAGTGGCTCAGTGGCCTAATAATGCTGGAGAAGGTCTGTGCTGTGCTCCAGCAGTTTGAGTCCTACCACCGTATGATGAAATGAGCGTCTATCACTCTGCCAATCTAGCAGCTTGAAAGCATGTTACATGCAAGCAGATAAATAGGTACCACTTCAGGGAGGAAAAAAGGGCACTTTGAGTGG
>NW_015392238.1:0-5950 GCF_001527695.2 Protobothrops mucrosquamatus | reverse complement strand
TCCCTGTTTGTTGTCCATCTCATACGTAGTAGGATGTCAAAAGTTGGATGACTGTGATGTGAATGGATCTCCCTTATGCCTGCCTTTTAGGTTGCTTACTGAAAATAATGAGGATTGCGTGTAGTAAAAACTTTTACAGAGACTTGGGAATCACCAACCATTGAGCCACGGTACTTGTGCAACAACTGCTAGATTTTTAAAAGATTTTAGTTTACATGTTTTAATTGTTAACTGTGAGTGAGAGAGAGCCCTGGTGGGGCAGTGGTTAGAATGCAGTATTGCAGGCTGACTACTTACTGTCAGGAGTTCGATCCTGACCGGCTCAAGGTTGACTCAGCCTTCCATCCTTCCCAGGTCAGTAAAATGAGGACCCATAATGTTGGGAGCAATAGGCTGACTCTGTAAACCGCTTAGAGAGGGCTGTATAGCACTATGAAGTGGTATATAAGTCTAAGTGCTATTGCTGTGTGTGTGTGTGTGTGTGTGTGTGTGTGTGTGTGTGTGTGTGTTTGAAAAGGAACAAGGACCTGAACAGCTGAGCAGCCCAAGAGGAAACGGCTGGATAGGGCAATGGTCAACTAAAAGGAGAGGGTTAGAAAGCTATACAGTGACTGCTAACTAAGTGAGAATGGAGTGCTTGAAATAATCTGTTCCGAATTGGCACAATTTTGGATTGTAACTGAAGAATGCAGTCTTTTTGCAATGGACTAGAAGTGGCATAAGCATGATGTCCCTGCCTCTGAAAGAGGGGGTTGGCCTTCCTTCTGGAAAAAATGATTGTGACCTCTTACTCACAATTTGCTAAGTGGGACATGCTATTTCTTCATGTTCAGCCTCTTTTAAATTCTCCAATAGGTATGAGAATGAATAGCTTTCCACATTCTGTTCCCTTAATTGAGTTTTTTTTCTTTTCTTTGTTCCTATTTATGGGAGCTGGTAAATTAAGAGCTTTGACAACTGGTAAAGCCCTGGCAGTTAGCAAATTGCTCTAAATAGGAAGAAATGAAAGCAACATTTAAGGTATCAGATACAATAGCCTCGCTGTCTTCCAGTTGATATTTCTAGGGAGCAGAAATATCAGGGATGACTTTCAGCCATCTGAAATGGTATCTTTTCAGATCAAGGTATGGAAGAAAGCAGTCTACAGATGATCACTAAAGTTTGTTTGTTTGTTAAAGAAAAATACACTGTAAGATAAGAAGATAAAATGATAGGGCAAGATAAGACAAGACAAGTTTCTCCAAAGTACCAGGACAAGAAGCAATGGATGGAAACTAATCAAGGTGAGAATCAAACTACAATTAAGGAGAAATTTCCTGACAGTTAGAACAATTAATCAGTGGAACAACTTCCCTCCAGAAGTTGTGAATGCTCCCACACTGGAAGTTTTTAAGAAGAGACTGGACGACCATTTGTCTGAAATGGTAAAAGGTTTCCTACATGAGCAGGGGGTTGGACTAGAAGACCTCCAAGGTCCCTTTCAATTCTGTTATTCTGTATTCTGTATTTATTGTCACTTTTTCTATGTACTCACTGGCCCACATTAAAAATAAAATTCTGATGCACACATTTGTTTGGCTGTTGTTCCTTGTCTTATAAACATCCAAGGATCTACTGTAGTAGGAATCTTAGATCTATTTAAAGGGTGCTAAAAAAATAAAAGGAGGATGAAGGCCAGAGGGAAAAATAGCAACAAGCAGAGCTTTTGATTAAAACCAATGGAATCTTCATAAATTTGTTTTCGCTTTTCCTCATGAGGAAATGGCACGTAATTTAGTGAGCAGTCAATACCAGTCATGGTCATAAATATTCAACTTTTCTTTAATCACTGGAGTTAGTGAATTGAAAATTTGTGACATACAATATAAGAACAACAATTCTTAGTGTGATCACGTTCTTCCCATTATTGTTAATAAGTGCTACATGTAACAAGGTAAACTAGAAGCAGGTTTGCTTTGGAGCTAGATTAACACATGGGCATAGATGCTATTATGGTCTACTGGATCAATAATCCATTAGAAACTAAATATATGCTAGTGACTAGAAGGCACAGGAGAATTGTAAGTGGTCTACTGAGATTACTTAACTACTAATTGGAATGTAGATGAGATCAATGGTAAACAAAGATAGCTTCCTCTTTAAGGAACATGGTGATACAACATGCAACACAAAGCATTTTGAGATGAATATATATATATATGTTTTATTAATTTTCTAGTTTTACAATCATAGGTACTTATGTTGTCTGGGTCCATTAGTAATTCACTAATTAACTTCTTCAATCTAGGTCCAATATTACACCATCCAATGTTCCTCTCTTCTTCCGGTAGTACACATTTCCCCACACTATGCAAATACAATTCTTATTGTTCTTAATACATATAAAGTTGAATATCAACATCTTTGTTACATTTTTCTAATAATATCAATAATATCAGTTTAGAATATTTTTTCTAACCAAACCATATCTTAATTGCATTTGCACTTAATATCCATTTGTTCAATCATTATCCTGTTTTGCCCGCTTTTTTAAAATTTAATTTTATTTATTTTATATATGACTTTTTTTTCCGATAGAACCACAAAAATTATACAGGTGGTCCTCAACTTACAAGCATAATTGAGCCCACAATTACGGTTGAAAGTCATGATGGTCATTAAGTGGGTCAACCCAAGATGGCACCTGATTTTACTGCCTTAAATGAATCTCCATGGTTGTTAAGTGAACCCATTGTTTCCTATGGGTCATTTTTCCTTGAAACTGGAAGTAAACAGCTTCTGGCAAAAATACAATAAATCATGATCACTTGACCACAGCATGTGGCAAATGGCCAAAAATGTAAGCTGGTTGCCAAGTGCCCAAAATTCAGGGTCATGATGGCAAGGGTAGGGAGGGGCAGCTGTCAGAACTTTGAATCTGGGTCATACCTTTCTCAGGGTCCATCATAACTTTGAACAGTCTCTAAATCAGGGCTTTTCAACCAGTGGTACGTGTACCACCTGCGGTACATTAACACGTGGCAGGTGGTATGCAGGCCTGCCCAGCCAAGTGTAGTGGGGGAGGGAATGAGCCAGCACAGGCAAGGACTTACTGTGAGAAAGTAAGAGCTGCAGAGTGGCTGGGGTGAGGCAAAGGCCCCAGGCTCACTTCCAGTTCACCCCCCCATGAGAAAGGAGGAGGAGGGGGGCAGAGACAGGAGAAGCTATAAAAGGAGGCAGTTTGGGCAGGAGAGGGAGAGAGAGAAAAAGCAGCCTTGGGAGCAGGTGGAGTCATCTCTAGCTGCACCGAAGGGAAAGAAGAAGGAGGGTGGGGGGAGAGGAGAGGAGATCAAGCAGGCCGGCCATGAGCCAATCTACACCTTCTATGGCAGCCACCTGTGCTGGCAGCAACAAACAGGCAAGAAATGCAGTGGGGGAGGGGTCACCCTCCACGAGGAATGAAGAAAGGCAGCAATGAAGAAAGGCAGCATCGGCTGGAGGTGAGGCACGGGGGGGGGGGGAGATGGAGAGTGGAAGGATTCTTATATGCTTTTGTGACTTTGAAGTTCTGGGATTTGTGCAATGTGGACTTTGTGTTCTTAAGGAGTGTTCGGCAATTTCTATTTGGATGATGACTGGTGTTAGCTTCTATTGGTCTGCTAGTGTTAGTTGTACGTTTTGCTGCAAGGGATTTTGAAGTATTTTTCTCCTGAATGGATTTTGCCTGTAGCATTCCTTTACTTATGAATGGAACCATTTGGGGAGTCTGCCTTAGCCGGCAGACAGTACTTAACTACATTCTTTTTTTCTTCCTTAAGTGCCGGCTTCCTTAACTTTCCTTTCTAGCCAGTAGCTAATTCTTAAAGGGGAATGCCCCTTTTTAAGCTAGTTCCCTCAGCAGCTTGTCTTTTCTGTCTCTGGAGGCTTGTCCTTGTTTGACGAATATATGGAAGAGGGAAAATATGAGGGGGGGGGGGTGTTTCAAATTCTTCCTTCAGAAAGAGGTGGGCATGAGAAAGAGGGAGACAGGGAAGGAGGGAGGGAAATCCTGACTTAGCACTTGGCCACCAGCAGCCCTGCCATTGACTTTGCTTGTCAAAAGGTTGCAAAAGGGGATCACATGACCCTGGGACACTGTGACCATCATAAATATGAATCAGTTGCCAAGCATCCAAATATAAATCACATTACCCTGGGCATGCTGCAATGGTCATAAGTGAGAAAAATGGTCATAGGTCATTTCAGTGCAATTACAACTTTGAACAGGTTTTGGGTTTTTTTGGTCAAGTTTTTGATACCTTGCTAGGCGGTACTCGAATATTGCCATATCCTAAAAGTGGTACAATCAGTGAGGACAATCAACCAGTGGAACAGCCTACCCCCCAAAAAAATCATGGGCACTCCGTCACTGGAGATTTTTAAGAAGAGACTAGAGACAATCACCTGTCTGAGACAATATAGGTTCTCCTGCTCGAGCAGGGGGCTGGACTAGAAGACCTCCAAGGTCCCTTCCAGCTCTATTCTATTCTAGTTCAGAAACTGCACATAGATGACTACTGGTAGGTCCAATTGGAAAAGAGAGAATGGACATCCTTCCTAAAGAGCTGAATAAGCCCCAGTGTTGGAATCCCACCAATTTCTAGATTTCAAATTCTTGGTCAAGGGAAAGGTTACTTTAGCCCACTTCAGTTCACCTGGATTTATGTATTTGCTGGTTAGCTTATGTATTAAATAGTACTTATGGTTGGCACTGTGAAGAGAAGTGTTATGCTAGACAGCAAAAGGGCCATTTTAATTTGCCCAAATACATAGTGTACATTCAGGGGAGGGAGGGAGGGAGGAAGGAAGGAAGGAAAATAATAAGGATAGGATAGGATGGGATAGGATAGGATAGGATAGGATAGGATAGGATGGGATGGGATGGGATGGGATGGGATGGGATGGGATGGGATGGGATGGGATAACAGAATTGGAAGGGACCTTGGATGTCTTCAACCCCCTGCTCAGGCAGACAGGAAGGAAAGAAATTGGAGAAGGAAGGAAGGAAGGAAGGAAGGAAGGAAGGAAGGAAGGAAGGAAGGAAGGAAGGAAGGAAGGAAGGAAGGAAGGAAGGAAGGAAGGAAGGAAGGAAGGATCATTAAGTTATTATATTTTGCCAGATCAGTCAGACAATGAGAGGGTGGAGATCCACTTTCCAGATTCCAGAGTCATTCCAGGTGGCCTGCATCCCAACACAAAGATCCAGATGTGAAGCTAGTCAAAGTGATCCTGGGGCAGCTCTATATTTAAGCTTGGTCTCCTCTGTTAATCTGTAATCTGTGATAACTTTCTAGAAATTAGTGTCCATTCCAGATGTAATGCCAGCTCATAGCAGAGCATTTTGAAGACTTCCAAAATGCTTATATTTAACTAACCATTTAGTTTAGTTATAGCTAACTAACTATATTTAACTGTTATTAAAACCAAATTTTAGATTAGCTAAGAGTTCTATCTAATTTTTTTAAAAAGCAATCAAAGTTAAAAGTTTACAAGCCTTTTTTTTTAATATAACCCAAACTTTGGATGTGGCAGTAAGTTTTATATAAAGACCCCATTTTGTTTGATGCTTTGATCATTCCTACATGTGCCGAGGTTTTATAATTGTTATTAATTTTGTAATTAGTAGTATTGTTTATTTGGACTTTTTCAACTTCTTTCCTGGACTGGAATGGCGTATAAACCCAAATAAATAAATAAGACAGCCTCTCTTTAAAGAAATGAATTTTGCACATACTCAGAGGCCTTTTTAGAAATATGGGGTCCACTTGTCTTCATAGTTTTTCTTCTAAAGGGAATTTCCTGAGGTCAAAGCTCCCCTTAAAATTCCAAGCAACTCTCTGTGTTCTCTCTCTCTCTATGTATAAGTATGTGTCTGTTTTAAGACAAGGCAAAATCTTACAAAAGAAATATGTTTCACTTCTTCTTACTTGCT
>NW_015392237.1:24219-26206 GCF_001527695.2 Protobothrops mucrosquamatus | reverse complement strand
GGCGAGCTCACTCCTTGCAGAGCCGGGGAGGGGGGGTGGACGAAAGAGAGCGGGCGACGCCCAGAGGGGCAACCGAGGCGGAAGGGGAGAATCGGTGGTGACGAGACATTCTGGCGGATCGAGAATATTTCACGAGTGCCACGAAAGGTGAAGTTTTCCCTTTTTTTCCCCTTTTTCTGCCTTCTCCTTTCTTTCTTGCACCCCCTCTTCGACTACACTAATGGAACAGGCCGGGTTGAGAGGACGAGGCCACGATGGTGGAGGCGAGGGGGGTGTCTAAAGTTGAGGGGTTTTTTTTTTTCCCTCCCCCAGAAAATGTTTTGGTTTTACTCGTTCTCGTCACATCTGCGAAGAAAATGGTTTCCCACAGGGAGGAGTCCCGAGGGATTTGGGGGAAGGGGAGGAAAAAAACCCACTACTTTCTCGCTCCCCCCATTTGCTGGATTGAAGTCGTCCAAAGGTGCATGGAGGAAACCAATGCAGTGTCAGTGAAGGGGAGGGAGGCGAATGGAATGGTCCACGGCGCATGGAGGAAACCAATGCAATGCCAGCGAAGGGGAGGGAGCTGAATGGAACGGTCCACGCCAGTGTTTCTCAACCTTGACAATTTTAAGGCATGTGGACTTCAACTCCCAGAATTCCACAGCCAGCATTGCTGGCTGTGGAATTCTGGGAGTTGAAGTCCACATGCCTTAAAATTGTCAAGGTTGAGAAACACTGGTCCACGGCAAAAGGAGAAGGGGGGGGGGAAGAGAAATCATCCTTTTCCAGCAGTAGAGCTGAGAATAACCTGGGCATTAATCAAATTTCCAAACCCTGATCAGAAAAACTTCGGCAGACTTTTGGATTAGTTCAGGGCCATTATAACTTTGAAGGTCACTTAAGCAAAGGTCCAGCACTGCCTGTAATGAGTTCAAAAAAAGGAGGGGGAGCATCATTGATCTATGACAGTTGTTAAGTTAGTAATGTGGTCGTTAAACAAATCGGGCTTCCCCATTCACTTTGCTCGTCAGACCCGGGATATGGCAACCGTCATAAATACAAGCCAGTTGCCAAGTGTTGAAAGAAAAATCTTCATCAGGGTCCAGTCCAAGCCGGGAATCAACAACATGGAGGCTGCTTTAGAAAGAAGGTTGCAGTTTATTGAGGAGAGCCAGACAGAAAGATGGCTCTGGGAAAAAAAACCTGACCACATGTAATAGGGAGTGGTGGGTTTTTATACCTTTTTGGGCTTTTTGTTTGGAGTTGTTCCTGTGGCGTAAACTTTGACCCGAGTTGGAGCGTGCCTTTCTGGTATTCTGAGGGTGGTGGGTTAATCCTATTATGTCCCAAAGGTCATATCCTGCTTCCCTGGGGCCGGGGCTGATGGCTATGTCCTGTGTTGGAGGTTTTTTTTGGGTGTGAGGGATTGTTGATCCTTAGGGGTCTTGGTCTTTCTAATCCCATCAGCTTCCTGGCTCCAGTCTTTCTGACAGGATTGTCACATCTGCATTTCTGCAGATCTGGTTTCTGTTTGGGGCAGAGACTTGGGGGGGGGGGTCCTGCCTTTAAGATCCTTTGGGGAAATATAATATTCTGCCTTTTAATATTCCCGAAAATATTCCTTTCTTCCCACACAAGCAATCTGAATTTTGATTGCGTGACTGTGTAGGATGCTGCGATGGTCGTAAACGTGAAAAAACGGTTGCAAGTCACTTTTTTCAGTGCCGTTGTAACCTTGAACGGTCACTAAATGAACGGTTGTAAATTGAGGACTACCTGCACTGGCTCAGGCCACTGAGAGTGTTGAGGTTTATTTATTTATTTATTTATTATTTTAATTTGTATACCGCCCTTCTCCCATAGGACTCAGGGCGGTTCACAGCATATTAAAAACAAATAATAAACACAAAATACAAAAAATTACAAAATACAAAAATACAGAAAATAAACCCCGATAAAAGCCGAATTAAAACCAAATATTACAAGCTGTGTTTCCAATTAAAAT
>NW_015392237.1:5003-20954 GCF_001527695.2 Protobothrops mucrosquamatus | reverse complement strand
GAGGAGGAGGAGGAGGAGGAGGAGGAGGAGAACTGTGGGGTCCTTGGTGCTCTCTCAGCTGGGTGGTTTTCTTGCAGACGTTTCATGACCCAACTAGGTAATATCAGTGGTAGGAAGGAGGAGGGTCTGGGAGGAGGAGGAGGAGGACGACGACGACGACGACTGTGAGGTCCTTGGTGTTCTCTGAGCTTGGCTGCTTTCTTGCAGATGTTTCATGACCCAACTAGGTAATATCATCAGTGGTAGGAGGGAGTAGGGTCTGGGAGGAGGAGGAGGAGCAGAACTGTGGGGTCCTTGGTGTTCTCTGAGCTTGGTGGTTTTCTTGCAGATGTTTCATTATCCAACTAAGTAATATTGTTGGGAGGAGGGTTTGTGGAAGGGAGGAGGAGGAGGAGGAGAAGGAGGAGTGGAAGGCTTAACTACCTGTACTTTTCAAGGGCAGCTCCATGTAGAGGCTGTTGCAATAATCAAGACCGAATGGTGCACAAACACGGTATGTTGGGCTTTGACGGAGGGGGGTTCCGAAAAAAAAAAAGCCCTGCAGTGTGTGAATTGGAACCCAAGTCCTGCCCCCCCTCACTCCTTACCAACAAGGTCTGAGCTGCAATCTTGTTGGCGAGCGGGCCGGGCATCCCCATCTTCACGGCCCCTTCCGCCAGGGCTTCCGCGAACATGTAGACCTGTGAGGAGGAGGAGGAAACTTGTAACTTTGAACAGTCACTAAGTGAACCGTCGTAAGTCGAGGCCTGCCCGTAAAGCTTTGGAGGTTTGAAGAGATGGGAGGACAGGGCTGACCGAATGAACTAATCAGAGACTCAACTAGAACTAAGGAGAAACTTCCTGACAGTGAGGGCAATTAACCAGTGGAACAACCTGCCTCCAGAAGTGGTGAATGCTCCAACACTGGAAGTTTTTAAGAAGAGACTGGACAGCCATTTGTCCGAAATGGGTATAGGGTTTCCTGCCTGAGCAGGGGGTTGGACTAGATGACCTCCAAGATCCCTTCCAACCTTTATTATTATTATTATTATTAACTGCACTCCCTCTCAACTTTCCAAAACTGTCCCAAACCTCACGCTCCCTCCTCTATCACGAAATACAAATGACAACAGTTCATTTAGCCACCGCTCCAAGTTACAACGGCACTAAAAAAAAAAAAGTCGACTTATGTTTTTCACATTTGTGACCGTGACAGCATCCCCGAGATCAAAATTCATCCGTTTCGCAACTGACTCGTATTTATGACGGTCGCAGTATCCCGGGGTCACAGGATCCCCTTTTGACAACCTTCTGTCAAGCAAAGTCAATGGGGCAGGGGTAGGCAACCTTGGCTCTTTTATGACTCGTGGACTTCAACTCCCAGAATTCCTGAGCCAGCATGGGGGAACTATGGCCCCTTCATGACTCGTGGACTTCAACTCCCAGAATTCCTCAGCCAGCATGGCTCAGCTTGGAAATCTCTCCCTTTACCCTCAGCATGGCTGGCTCAGGAATTCTGGGAGTTGAAGTCCACAAGTCATAAAAGAGCCAAGGTTGCCTACCCCTGGCCTATACCCAGAAAGTTTTTTCTACTGGCAATCTTTGTTTCTTGAGGCAAGCATATTTGTTTCTTGAGGCAAGAACTTGCTGTTCTTAGGAAGAAAAAAATACAGTCTGAGGTAGTGCTTCCCAACTTTGGTGTGTCTGGACTTCAACTCCCAGAATTCCTGAGCCAGCATGGGGGAACTATGGCCCCTTCATGACTTGTGCACTTCAACTCCCAGAATTCCTGAGCCAGCATGGGGAAAACTTTGGCCCCTTCATGACTTGTGGACTTCAACTCCCAGAATTCCTGAGCCAGCATGGGGGAACTATGACCCCCCTCATGGCTTGTGGACTTCAACTCCCAGAATTCCTGAGCCAGCATGGCTCAGCTTGGAAACCTCTCCCTTTCCCCTCAGCATGGCTGGCTCAGGAATTCTGGGAGTTGAAGTCCACAAGTCATAAAAGAGCCAAGGTTGCCTACCCCTGCAATGGGGGGGAAGCCCAATTCGCTTAACGACCATGTGACTACCTTCACAACTTCCGTGATTCACTTAACGACTACGGCAAGAAAGGTCGTAAAATGAGGCAAAATTCACTTAACCGTCTTGCTTATAACGTATAACAACAGAAATTCTCAGCTCAGATGTGGTCGTAAGTTGAGGACATTTCCACAGTTGAGGTCTACCTAAGTGTTGAAGTACAACTTCCAAAATTCCTAATAAGACAGGGCAACAAGCCAACATCTCTAGAAACTATGATGAGGAAAGCTGAGATATACTGGTTATTTATTTTTATTTTTTTATAATATTTTATTGATTTTCCAATTTTATGTTTGAGTATTTAAAAAAGCAACGTGGTGACTGGGTTAATCAATAGCTCAATAACAAAATCTTTAGTGCAAATCTCAGGTTACAACATCAGATATTTCTTCTCTTTTTCCCTTAAAATTTACTGTCTCGTATTCAAGCCAGTACATTTCTAATTATATCAACAATAAAAACATCATTATTACACTTATCATTGTTTTTAGCTTATAGTATCTTAATTACATTCAATTTTCGTAAACAATCCATATCCTGTTATTAATTTTTACATAACTTTTAATTTCTCATCAATATTCCAATTTAACCTTTGATATCCATAATTTTCAGACTTTGGGTAACCAAAGTTTCCCTTACCTCACTTCATAACAAACCATAATATCCAAAATACACATTTTATCTATTGAAATGTAATCTTGTTCTATTTCCTAAAAATTATCAATTTTCCACATTAAATCATCTGAAAATTCTGGATAGCAAAGGTTAAATTGGAATATTGATGAGAAATTAAAAGTTATGTAAAAATTAATAACAGGATATGGATTGTTTATAAAGATTGAATGTAATTAAGATACGTATAAGCTAAAAATTTATTGATAAATGTAATAATGCAATATCCCCTTTGATAAATCAAAACCATTATATATATTGCCTGGGTTAATCAATAAATCAAACGTATTCATGATAATTAATGTTCTTTTCCCTTTTAGATCTAAGTTTTCAATCTTAAACAAATCAAATCCTGTGTATACTGGTTATTTTTGGAGGTCACCCAAGGTTTGGGTTCCTAATTATTATTATTTTTTGGGGGGGGGGCTAAGGGCAAAATCAGGTTGCAGAAAAAGGAAGAGGACCTGGCGGGAACACCTGCATGTGGACTAGAAACCTAAGCTTCTTGGAAAAAGCCAATGCCTGATGGAACTGAGAGTGGGCAGATGCCTCATGTGCAATTTGCAACGAACGCAGGTAAACCTCGACTCTGCCCCATTTTACAAACCGTTGTTAAGTGAAGGTTGCAAAAGCGGATCAAGTGACCCCGGGACGCCACGACCGTCATTAAAGACGAGTCATTGGCCAAGCGCCTGAATTTCGATCCCGTGAGCAGGCAGACGGCGCGACGGACGTCAAGGGCGAAAAACGGTCCCAAGTCGCTTTTCAGCGCCGTTGTATCTGCAGGCGGTCGCTAAACGAACGGTCGCTAAGTCGAGGACCGGCTGTGTAAGAGGCTGATTAAGGACGGGGCGGAAAAGGAGACTCACGTAAGCCACGCCGCTGCCGCTCAGCGCCGTGTGGATGTCGATGTAGGATTCGGGCGCCTCTTCGCACAACCCGCAGGGAGCCAGGAGGGCCTTCAGCACAGAGGTCTCCTCTTTTCCCACGGAGGAGCCCCGGGTGAGCAGGACGGCCCCCGACTGCACCTCGCAAGGCAGGTTGGGCATGATCCGCAGGACCTGGGTGCCCACGGGAAGCAGCTACAAGGAAGGAGAGAAGGGTCACGACTGAATCCTGGAGGATCATCACTCAAATAGGAGCCAGCCGTGTGCTGCAGCTGCCCAAAAAGGCCAACACAGTGCTGGGCTGCATTAACAGAGGGATGGAATCAGGATCAGGTGAAGTGTTAATACCACTTTACAAGGCCTTGGTAAGGCCACACTTGGAATCCTGCATCCAGTTTTGGTCACCACGACGTAAAAAAGATGTTGAGACTCTAGGAAGAGTGCAGAGAAGAGCAACAAAGATGATTAGGGGACTGGAGGCTAAAACATACAAGGAACGGTTGCTGGAATTGGGTCTGTCTAGTTTAACGAAGAGAAGGACGAGGGGGGACATGATAGCAGCCTTCCAGTATCTCAGGGGCTGCCCCAAAGAAGAGGCAGTCAAGCTATTCTCCAAAGCGCCTGAAGGCAGGACAAGAAGCAACAGAGGGAAACTAATCAAGGAGAGAAGCAACCTAGAACTTAGGAGGAATTTCGTTTAATAGAACATAATAGAACAGAATATAGAACAGAATGGAATATAGAATATAGAAGAATACAATACAGAAGAATAGAATATAGAATAGAATAGAATAGAATAGAATAGAATAGAATAGAATAGAAAAGAATAGAATAGAATAGAATAGAAAAGAAAAGAATAGGAGCTGGAAGGGACCTTGGAGGTCTTCTAGTCCAACCCCCTACTCAGGCAGGAAACCCTATATACCATTTCAGACAAATGGCTGTCCAGTCTCTTCTTTAAAAACTTCCAGTATTGGAGCATTCACAGCTTCTGGAGGCAGGTTGTTCCACTGGTAGAATAGAATAGGAATAGGAATAGGAATAGGAATAAGAATAGAGAATAGAGAATAGGAATGGAATGGAATAGAAGCTGGAAGGGATCTTGGAGGTCTTCTAGTCCAGCCCCCTGCTCGAACAGAAGAACGTATACCTATATAGAACAGAACAGAATATAGAATAGAAAATAGAAAATTAATGAATAGAATAGACTAGACTAGACTAGACTAGAATATGGAATGGAACAGAACGGAACAGTGCAATGCAATACAATACAATATGGAATGGAATACAATATGGGATGGAATGGAATACAATACAATGCAATATGGAATATGGAATGGAATAGAATAGAAGCTGGAAGGGACCTTGGAGGTCTTCTAGTCCAGCCCCCTGCTCAAGCAGGAGAACCTATATCTATATATAAAAGTTTAAAATGAGAAGAAGGCAAGAGCATATGTGAGATGGGAAGGAAGGAAGGAAGGAAGGGAGGGAGAAAAGAAGGAAGGAAGGAAGGAAGGAAGGAAGGAAGGAAGGAAGGAAGGAAGGAAGCAAGCAAGCAAGCAAGCAAGCAAACCTTGGACTCTGGGCAGATAAAATATTAACATATAAAACAGTATATATAAAAGTTAAAAAGAAGAAGAAGGCAAGAGTTTATGCGAGATGGGGAGGGGAGGGGAGGGAAGGGACGAAGTAAGGAAGCAAGCAAGCAATCTTTGGACTCTGGGCAGGTAAAATAAAGTCTTCAAATATAAAACAGGATTTACAAAAGCTAAACGTGAGAAGGCGTCAAGAGGGAGTAAACTCTATTAAACTGAGAAAGGAGGTGAATGTGACAGAATCGGGCCCCGCCACTGCCACTTCCTGTTCCCAGGGACAGCGATACCCACGGATCCTCTTGTCCAGCCTGGGTAGGGCTCTTGTGGGACAGAGTCACCGAGCTGGAAGGGACCTTGGAGGTCCTCTAGTCCAACCCCCTGCTCAAGGAGGGACTCCCGATGAACAGGACCCGGATTGCTGGGCTTTAACAAGTGCAGCAACTGTTTGCAAAAAATCCCTTTTGAGCCTGGGACGGGGATCCTGGACATGCCCGAATACAGATAATCCACGACTTATAGCAGTTCGTTTAGTGACCGTTCGAAGTTACGACAGCGGTGAAAAAAAAAAGACTCACAACTGTTTTTCCACACTTATGACCATCGCAGCAGCCCTGCGGTCACGCGATTCAGATCCGAAGGCCTGACCACCGGTTCAGATTTACGACGGTCGCCGTGTCCCAGGCTCACGATTCATTTAACGACCGTGCGACTAATTTAACCACTGCAGTGATTAACAACGGTGGCAAGAAAAGCCGTAAAACGGGACAAAGCTCCCTTGACGAATGTCTCGCTTAGCCTCATAAACCCTGGGCTCAATTGTGGACGTAAGCCGAGGACGATCGGTATCCCTATAGGTTTCCTTCCTCCCAGAACTCACCTCTTCCAGGGTGCGGAGGGGGACGCCAGCGGCCATTGAAACGAGGACGTGCCTGGGCGTGACGGCGGGGCCGATCTCTCGCAGGACGGCCGGGAGGACGTGGGGCTTGGTGGCCAGGAATACGAAGGAGCACTTCTCCAGCACCTCCACGTTGCAGTGGGTCGTCTGGCAGGAGAAGCTCTTTTGTTGGAAGGAGGAAATAAAAAAAGAAAAAGACGATGATGAAGGGGCTGGAGGCTAAAACATACAAGGAACGGTTGCTGGAATTGGGTGTGTCTAGCTCAGGGGTAGGCAACCTGGGCTCTTTTGTGACTGGTGGACTTCAACTCCCAGAATCCCTGAGCCAGCCATGCTGAGGGGAAAGGGAGGTTTCCAAGCTGAGCCATGCTGGCTCAGGAATTCTGGGAGTTGAAGTCCACGAGTCATAAAAAGGCCAAGTTTGAAGCCTCCTGTCTTAAATCTAACAAACAAAATGGAGGCTGGCTGAGGAATTCTGGGAGTTGAAGTCCACAAGTCATGAAGGGGCCATAGTTCCCCCATGCTGGCTCAGGAATTCTGGGAGTTGAAGTCCACGGGTCATAAAAGAGCCAAGGTTGCCTACCCCTGGTCTAGTTTAATGAAGAGAAGGACGAGGGCTGACACAATGGCAGTCTTCCAGTATCTCAGGGGCTGCCCCAAAGAAAAGGGAGTCAAGCTATTCTCCAAAGCGCCTGGAGGCAGGACAAGAAGCAACGGATGGAAACTCATCAAGGAGAGAAGCAACCTAGAACTAAGGAGAAACTTCCTGACAGTGAGAACAATTAAACAGTGGAACCACCTGCCTCCAGAAGTGGTGAATGCTCCAACACTGGAAGTTTTTAAGAAGAGACTGGACAGCCATTTGTCTGAAATGGTATAGGGCTTCCTGCCTGAGCAGGGGGTTGGACTCGATGACCTCCAAGGTCCTTTCCAACTGTTTATTCTATTCTATTCTACTCTATCCTGTTCTGTACTCTCCTATTCTATTCTCTCCTATTCTATTTTCTTGTTATTATCTTGTATTCTCTCCTCTCCTATCCTCCCTTCACTATTCCATTCGATCCCATCAATCCCATCTAAAAGCAGTAGAAATGACTGGACAGGGGAAAACTTTACCTCTACACATTTACCTGGAATTTGTCCAGATTCCTGTTGGATGGAGCGCTGGCCAGAATATTCACTGCTTGGACTTCTCCTGCAGAGAGAGAGAGAGGAGAAAGGATGGCAGTAGTAGGAGAACTCATCACTGGATTGCAAACTCACTGAGTTGTAAATGGCCAAGATTTACAATGGGATAAAGCTACGAGAAGCAGACACCTCTAAAATCTAAATATTTAAATAAGGATGGGCTGGACATCCCACCACCTCTCCTGAAGAGCAGTCAGATTTCTTGCTACATCTCGTACGTTGGGTGAAGATCAAGGTGAGAAGATCCTGCCAATTGTTTCAAAAGGTACTTTTTCCAAAAGGCAACTGGACTTTTTTTCCCTAACAAAGGAATATAATAGAATAGAATTAGAATAAAATTATAGAATAGAATAGAATAGAACAGAACTAGAATAGAATAGAAAATAGGGAATAGAATAGTATAGTATAGAATAGAATAAGGAGAAAATAGAACAGAACAGAATAAAGAATAGACTAAAGAATAGAATAGAATTAGAATAGAATAGAACAGAACAGAATAGACTAAAGAATAGAATAGACTAAAGAATAGAATAGAACAATAGAATAGAATAAAGAATAGAATAGAATAGAAAATAGGGGAATAGTATAGTATAGAATAGAATAAGGAGAGAATAGACTAGAACAGAACAGAATAAAGAATAGAATAGACTAAAGAATAGAATAGAATTAGAATAGAACAGAATAGACTAAAGAATAGAATAGTAGACTAAAGAATAGAATAGAATAGTAGAATAGAATAGCAGAATCGAATAGAAAAGAATAGAATAGGATAGAATTCAGAATAGAATAGAATGAAGATTAGAATAGAATAAAGAATAGAAATAGAACAGAATAGAAAATAGAGAATAGAAATAGAACAGAATTCAGAATAAGATAGGAAAGGATAGAACAGAATTTAGAATAGAACAGAATTCAGAATAGAAAAGAATAAAATAACTTTATTATCACTTTGAATGTACACTAATTGGCATACATTAAAGTGAAATTCCGTTGCATACAGCTCTCAAAGGGTCACCACACTACATAATATGACAAAAATAAATACAGGATGATGCATACACCCACATATATTATACGGCACAGCGAAACAAGGCAGTCTAGTTCAGATTATATATACGGTATAAGCCATTTCATTGGCTCTATCCCATGATGAGCAGAAAGCTTCAGAAAATGGTGGTGCTGATGGATGTTGGCGTGGTGTCCAGCCGCGTCTCTCAACCCTGGGTAATTTTAAGATGTGTGGACTTCAACTCCCAGAATCCTGAAGAGTCGAAATCCAGACGTCTTAAAACTGCCACGGTTGAGGAAAACCTAGTCTCAAGGATGGTTAATACGTCTGAAAGAGAGAGGCTGCTTCAACGTCCAACTTTCCAAGGGTTCATCTTCTACCAACGAAACATTTTAGACCCCAATAGATCGGACAGTTACCATTGGATCTCCAATATTCCCCTTTGGGCCAGGCCACCCGAGACTGTGATGGTGACCCAGTTCTAGGATTTGCAGAATTGGACTTTTCAACTGGATCCACTTTAGCCTGGCTTCCGAGCTGTCTCTGGAACTCAAGTAGCCTTTTCTGTCTTGTGAGATGTTTCCTATCGCGCTCCGAGCGGAGGAGGCATCTCTTCGTGGGTTCCGCTTGAGTGTCCATCCATTTTCGGTGCCAGCGGCCTTGAGGTCCTCCTGGATTGTCTTGCAAGACTAAGACTTTGGGATGCTGCAGGACAGTGGATCCTGAAGGGCAGATTCCAGAGAAATAGTACCCTTCCTTGACACTTCTTGTCTTCTGCACTAATTAACATTTGCATAAATTAAGAACTCTCTGGTCATCTCAGCCCAGAAAGCAGGAGAGCTTCTGAACTGCTGGATGAGATTGAGCATGCCGTAAAGTTCTCCACTTACAACATTCAGGACCAGGTGTCTCAAAGGTGGTTTTTTTTCACAAAGCAACTGGACTTGCTTTGTTTTTCTTTGAAGACGTTTCGCTTCCCATCCCAGAAGCTTCTTCGGCTCTGACGGGATGGTGGGGGAATGGAAAGATTTATACTCCTTGCAGACAGCCGGTCATTTGCATCCTTTCTGAGAGTCGTTGAGGCCACTTGGGGGTTGACTGTATGGTGGGGACTCTCAACGACTCTCTAAAAGAATACAAATAACCCTTCAGTCAGAGCTGAAGAAGCTTCTTGGAGGAGAAGCAAAACATCTTCAAAGAAAAACAAAGTAAGTCCAGTTGCGTCTTGAAAAAGCACCTTTGGGAGAAGGATGAAAGAGAAAGAAGAAGGGAGGGAAAGGAGAAGGACAGGAGAGAGAGACAACGAGATACAGAGAGAGAAAGAAAAGAAAAGAAAGGAAAGAAAGATGGAAGGAAGGAAGGATGGAAGGAAAGAGTCTGCAAAGAATCTGCCACCATCCAGTCAGAGCTGAGGAAGCTTCTGGGATGAAAGTGAAACGTCTTCAAAGAAAAACAAAGAAAGTCCAGTGGCCTCCTGAAAAAGCACCTTTGGGAGAAGGATGAAAGAGGAAGGGAGGGAAAGGAGAAGGATAGGAGAGAGAGAGACAGAGACAGTGAAAGAAAAGAAAGAAAGGAAAGAACGATAGAACGATGGAAAGAAGGAAGGAAGGAAAAAGAAAGAAAAAAGAAAGAACAAAAAAGAAAGAAAGAAAGAAAGAAAGAAAGAAAGAAAGAAAGAAAGAAAGAAAGAAAGAAAGAAAGAGTCTGCAAGGAATATAAATCCTTCCCCACCATCCAGTCAGAGCTGAAGAAGCTTCTAGGATGAGAAGCAAAATGTCTTCAAAGAAAAACAAAAAAAGTCCAGTTGCCTCTTGAAAAAGCACCTTTGGGAGAAGGATGAAAGGGGAAGAGGAAGATGGGAGGTAAACAAGGAGAAGGATAGGAGAGACATAAAGAAAGAGAAAGAAAGAAAGAAAGAAAGAAAGAAAGAAAGAAAGAAAGAAAGAAAGAAAGAAAGAAAGAGAAAAAAGGGAAAAGAAAGGAAGGAATGAAGGAAGGAAGGAGAGAGAAAGGAAGGAAGGAAAGAAAGAAAGAGTCTGCAAGGAATATAAATCCTTCCCCACCATCCAGTCAGAGCTGAAGAAGCTTCTTGGATGAGAAGCAAAACATCTTCAAAGAAAAACAAGAAAGTCCAGTTGCTTTGTGAAAAAAGTGCCTTTGGGACAACCATGACCTGGAGGACAGAGAATCTCTACAGACAATCAGGAACAGATTTTCCACTGCTAAGCAACTGAATGAAAAGGACATTAATTTAAAAGCAATACAGCTTATTAACATCTGTCTGATTTCTGATTATTGCACTTGTTTCGGGGGGGGGGTCTGTCCAAATAGAATACAAATATACCCCTAACATATTTTTGTGCTGTTTCAATGTGTGTGTGTGTTTTTAAATGTACTTTGATTAGATTTGGGCAAAAGGTTTCAAATCTAAAACCTTTTTGATTTGGATTTCATACCCCCCCCCAAAAAAATGCTGTACTTCTGGAACACTTCCTGTGAGAATGGAACAGCTTGTTTGGAATTTGAAAGGGGAAAAAAGTGCAATTCTAATGTTAATTCGCTGTCCAGCAAACAGATAACACTTTGCTATGGGGGCCAGGGTAATCATTTTATATAAATTCATTGAATAAATGCAAGAACAGAGTGGTTTCTAGCCAATTTGGCTATTCCCCCGGTGCCATTTTTCGTTGAAAGACAAAATTTGAGACGGTGAAAATATATTTTTAAACAGGCTGTTCTTGACGCTTTTCAGCACTCGATCGAAAAAGATGGTTCAGCGTTTACAAGTTGCATGCCGTGTTATCAATTCTTCAACCAAACATATGTTTTCCCCAGGACTGTGCACCTTTTTCTGAGCATAAATTGCTTTTCCCTGGGGTTAAAATTGGGCATTCAGAAAATATTAAGAAAACAGACTCAATGCTATGGTTAAAAACGTGGTTTGATGAAAAGCAGCCCAAAGGTCACAAAGGGAATTATGGAAGGAAAAGTTGCATTCCCTTAGAAAATTTTTCCTTCCATAATTTCCAGATCAAAGCAAAATTTCCAGAGGAATTTCCAGACTTCAGGGAAGTCGGAGTGAGGCGAGATGACTGAGAAAAACAGAGGAGGAAAAAAACAAACCGAGATTTTTCCATGACTGCAGTAAGTTTCCACGATAGCAGTAAAGTTGTAAAAACTTACAAACAGGAGCAAACCTGCCTCTTCCTTTACAGCAATATCACTCCCCCATTTACATTACAGTACAGGTAGTCCTCAATTTACAACCACAATGGATCTCAAAGGTTCCGTTAAGTGAAACATCTGTTAAGTGAGTTTTGCCCCATTTTATAACGTTTTTTGTCACAGTTAAGTGAATCGCTGTAGTTAAGTTACTAACAGGGTTGTTAAGTTGAATCTGGCTTCCCCATGGACTTTTCTTGCCAGGAAGATCGCAAAAGGGGATCGTGTGACCCGGGGACACTGCGACCGTCATAAATATGAGTCAGTTGCCAAGCGTCCAAATTTTCATCCCAAGACCGTGGGGAAGTGCGAAAAATAGTCATAAGTCACTTTTTTTTAGTGCTGTTGTAACTTTGAACGATCACTAAACAAACAGTTGTAAATTGAAGACTACCTGTAATCTAAAACTAATCAAGGAGAGAAGCAACCTAGAATTAAGGAGAAACTTCCTAACAGTGAGGAGAATTAACCAGTGGAACAGCTTGCCACCAGACGTTGTGGGTGCTCCACCACTGGAGGTTTTTAAGAAGAGACTGGACAGCCATTTGTCTGAAATGGTAGAGGGTTTCCTGCCTGAGGGGGGGGGGTTGGCCTAGAAGACCTCCAAGGTCCCTTCTGTTAATCCTAATTGATTTCAGGGCAAATAATCTGAAATGATTGGTGCTTCAAAGAGTCTCTCATTAGGGATCTGAAACATACTACTGAATTACAGGTAATCCTCCTCTTAGTAAGGGACCCCCCCTTAGGGACTCCTCTAAGTAAGAGACCACTCCTTAGGGACCCCTCTAAGTAAGGGACTCCTCTTAAGTACCCCTCTAAGTAAGGGACTCCTCTTAAGTACCACTCTGAGTAAGGGATGCCCCTTAGGGACTCCTCTAAGTAAGGGACTCCTCTAAGTAAGGGACCATTCCTTAGGGACCCCTCTAAGTAAGGGATTCCTCTTAAGTACCCCTCTGAGTAAAGGACGCCCTTTAGGGACTCCTCTAAGTAAGGGACACCTCTAAGTAAGGGACCACTCCTTAGGGACCCCTCTAAGTAAGGGATTCCTCTTAAGTATCCCTCTTGAGTAAGGGACTCCCCTTAGGGACTCCTCTAAGTAAGGGACTCCTCTAAGTAAGGGACCACTCCTTAGGGACCCCTCTAAGTAAGGGATTCCTCTTAAGTATCCCTCTTGAGTAAGGGACTCCCCTTAGGGACTCCTCTAAGTAAGGGACCACTCCTTAGGGACCCCTTAAGGGACTCCTCTTAAGTACCACTCTGAGTAAGGGAAGCCCCTTAGGGACCCCTCTAAGTAAGGGACACCCGTTAGGGACCCCTCTAAGTAGGGGATGCCCCTTAGAGACTCCTCTAAGTAAGGTATCCCATTAAGGGACCCCTCTAAGTAAGGGACCCCCCCCTTAGGGACCTCTCTAATTAAGGTATCCCTCTGAATAAGGGACCCCTTCCCTTTTTGCGCCCCACCGCCTCCCCCCCCCTTTTGCATCTGAGCCCCTCCAAGGACCCCAGCCGGGTCTTCCAACTGGGGAAGGGGGGGGATCCTTGCCTGCAAAAGCGCCCGCCCGCCTGCCTGCCAAGCCGCCCCCCGCGTGCATCCCTCCCCCCCTTACCTGCCAGCAGCATCGCCCGGGCCACCGCGCCCGCCATGCGCCCCGCGCCGATGAAGCCCACGCGCAGCTCCCGCAGCGGCTCCATGGCTCTTCTGCTCGCCCACCCCACCTCCCTCCGCGCACGGCCAGGTTTTGCTCCGGCCACGCCCCCCCGCCGCCCCGGACAGCCAATCCCCGCGCGGCTCCGCTCGCGGGTCTCGCGCTCGCGGGAGGGCGCGTATCCGCCCCGCCCCTTTCCGGAGGCGAAGCGGGAAGACGCGGCGGCGATTGGCCGAGCGCCCGTGACGTCACGCGGCGGGTTTTCTTTAAAAGCGGCCGCGCGGCTCGCGAAGCGCACTTGCGGGGTTCGGAGGGGAGTGGAGGGTCGGTAGGTTTCGGGGGCCCGCGTGACCTCGCCGGACCCCGCTGTTTGCTTCCCTTCCACGCCGTGCTGGGCTCCGATGAGGTTTCTTTGTCTTCCCTCCCCCCCTTTTGCACCTGCCCGACTTTGGCTAATTTTTTGCCGAGCCCAGCTGTGCTGGTCTTTGGATAGGGGACCACGAGGCGATCCACGGGGAAGCGGTTTAAAAGCGTTCAGGGGAAAAGGGGAAGGGCAATTTGCAAGAGCTGGGTTTTTTTTTACAGGAGGAGGCTTTTGAGTTTTCCTGTTTGGAATGAGCGTAGACTTTGCCTCCAGAAGTGGTGGGTGTGTTATCACTGGAGGTTTTTAAGAAGAGATTTGGAGAGCTGTTTTCCTGCTTGGGCAAGGGGCTGGACTAGAAGACCTCCAAGGTCCCTCCCAACTCTGTTATTCTGCAAGGGTCTCCTGCTTGAGCAAGGGGTTGGACTAGAAGATCTCCAAGATCCCTTCCAACTATGTTATTCTGCAAGGGTCTCCTGCTTGGGCATGGGGGCTGGACTAGAGGACCTCCGAGGTCCCTTCCAACTCTGTTGTTCTGCAAGGGTCTCCTGCCTGAAAGGGGGTTGGACTAGAAGACCTCCATGGTCCCTCCCAACTCTTATTCTGCAAGGGTCTCCTGCTTGAGCACGGGGTTGGACTAGAAGACCTCCAAGGTCCCTTCCAACTCTGTTATTCTGCAAGGGTCTCCTGCTTGGGCATGGGGGCTGGACTAGAGGACCTCCAAGGCCCCTTCCAAGTCTGTTATTCTGCAAGGGTCTCCTGCTTGAGCAGGGGGCTGGACTAGAAGACCTCCAGGGTCCCTTCCAACTTTGTTATTCTCTAAGGGTCTCCTGCTTGAGCAGGGGGCTGGACTAGAAGACCTCCAAGGTCCCTTCCAACTCTGTTCTGTTATTCTGCATAGCTTGTCTCTGCTCCATCCCTGGAGGTTTTTAAGAAGAGACTGGAGAGCCATTGAAATAGTTTAGGGCAGTGATGGCAAACCTTTTAGAGACCGAGTGCCCAAACTGCAACCCAAAACCCACTTATGCATCGTCGGGTGCCGGGTGGGTGTGGCCCATTGGGTGGGTGTGGCCATTGGCTGGGCGTGGCTGCGGAGGTAATAGCAGACTGGGTGGGACTAAAAAGTTCAATCAATCAATTCCAACTTTGCAAGATCTTTTTTTTCCCACGAGAAGATGAAATTGATTGATTGATTGAACCTCTTTTTTTTTGCACATGGCGGCGGAGGCCTAAAGCGAAAAGGTTTTATAAAACCCAGCTGAAGGCCGAGGACTGGGGCGATGGCGTGTGTGCCCACAGAGAGGGCTCTGAGTGCCGCCTCTGGCACCCCTGCCATAGGTTCGCCACCACTGGTTTAGGGTTTCCTGCCTGAGCAGGGGGTCAAACTAGAAGACCTCCAAGGTCCCTTCCAGCTCTGTTGTTCTGTTATAGAAGCTGGCTTAAGGTTTCAAAGAAGACAACCTGGCCCGTAGGAAGCTGAAATACAAAAATACAACACAAATGAGGGTCTCTGGCCTTTAAAGACCTTACTTAAAAGAGGGGTGTCTTTGCAGGTTTTAAAATGCAAGCAATAATTGTTACTATTGCTTATTACTCTGCGTTCTTAAAGCTGCCTTGGGTAAAATGAAGCAATACAAAACGAAGTAAATTTTTGCAATAGAATTGTCAACGTCGGGAATATCTTACCCGATTCGGTTCTCTCAGCTATTAACTTTCATAATTTTCCTTCTAATTTAACTTCTCTGGACCTTGCTCCTTATTTAAGAAGTCCCTAAGGAGGCATGTGTAAATGCACTAACGCGCCTGTTGTCCCTGTCACATTTTAATTTTCTTATTTCGCTTGTTTGAGTTTATAATTTTTGTTGGACGAATAATTTTTTTTAAAAAAAAGTAGAAAATTGGGTCCTGAAAAAAAACTGCTCGGGAAATCTGAATGTGATTGCAGAGAGCAGGGGTGCTGCTAATAATACGGGGGTTGTAGATGCTCTGTGGGGTGGGGGGGAAGCCTTTTCAACTGGCAGTGGTAGAATCTGGGGGTCTTTCTCCAGGTCTGGGGCCGGGACCTTTTTCAAGTGGAGCCTCGGTGTTCCATGGCAGTCTACCGTGGAATGAGAGTTTGTGTGTTAGCAAGTAGCAGAGAATCATGGCCTTTAGAGCAGGGTGTCCACCTTTGGGAATTTTAAGATATAATAATAATAATAATAATAATAATAATAATAATAATAATAATAATAATAATAATAATAATAATAGTTGGAAGGAACCTTGGAGGTCATCTAGTCCAACCCCCTGCTCAGGCAGGAAACCCTGTACCATTTCAGACAAATGGTTGTGCGGTCTCTTCTTGAAAACTTCCAGTGTTGGAGCATTCACAGCTTCTGGAGGCAGGTTGTTTGTGGACTTCAACTCCCAG
>NW_015392237.1:0-4597 GCF_001527695.2 Protobothrops mucrosquamatus | reverse complement strand
GACGAGCGGTTCCTAGCCGAGGCTCAGCCGGTGGATCTGTCCCTTCTGGATTCCTGCCATCACAAGGTCTCTGGCGCTTTGCAGACGGGGTGTGTGTGTGTATATACAAGCAGTCCCCCACTTACGACCGTTTGTTAAGTGACCGATACTGCAACAACGGCACTGAACAAAACGATTTAAGCCTGGTTCTTACCCTTATTGTGTCATCCCCATGAACGTGTGATTAAAATTTGGGTGCTTGGGAACCGACTCCTACTTATGACGGTCACAGTCTCCCGGGATGGTGTGATCCCCTTTTGCGACTTTCTGACAAGCATAGTCAATGGGGGGGGGGAAGCCGGATTCACTTAACAACCGTGTAACTAACAACCCACACTTTAACAACTGCGCCAAGAAAAGTCCTAAAACGGGACGAAGCTCCTTTAACGAATGTCTACTTGCTCAGCGGTGGAAACTTTGCACTGGATTGCGGTCGTAACTCGAGGACTGCCCTGTACTATTCCTCCTCCTCTTCTTCCTCCTCTCCGTGCTGTTTCCCAACCCCTGAATTGATGTGGGGCCTTTTTTCTTCTCCTTTCCTGTGTCAGGTCATTTCCCAACTTCACACAACTTGTGCAGATCTGGCGGAAGAGGAACTGGCCAAGCTGGGAGTGGGGCTCTTCAACTGCCAGGCCGGTGCCGAAAGACGTAGGACTTACCTGTGCACTGAGGATATGGTAGGTAGGCACCCCTGGCCATACCGAGAATACTGCATCATGTTTTGTGTCCCCACCCTATAAAAAAAGATGTTGGGGCTTTGGAAAGAGCGCAGAGAAGGGCGACAAAGATGACTAAAGGGAGACTAAAACATATGAAGAACAGTTGCAGGATTAGGGTATGGCTAGTCTGGAGAAAAGAAGGACCAGGGGGGACAGGATAGCAGTGTTCCAGTATTTGAGGAGGGGGTCCACCTAGTTTCCAAAGCCCCTGAAGGCAGGACAAGAAGCGACGGATGGAAACTAATCAAGGAGAGAAGCAACCTGGAACATTTCAGACAAATGGCTGTCCAGTCTCTTCTTAAAAACTTCCAGTATTGGAGTATTCACAACATCATCATCAATAATAATAATAATAATAATAATAATAATAATAATAATAATAATAATAATAATAACAATAATATAATAATAATAATAATAATTTATTGTTATTGTTAATATTATTATTATTGTATTAAATTATCATAACAACAACAACAATAATGATAATAATAATAATGTTGGAAAGGACCTTGGAGGTCATCTAGTCCAACCCTCTGCTCAAGCAGGAGACCCATACCATTCCAGACAAATGGCTGTCCAGTCTCTTCTTAAAAACTTCCAGTATTAGAGTATTCACAACATTATTATTATTGATAATAATAATAATAATAATAATAATAATAATAATAATAATAATAATAATAATAATAATAATAATAATAATAATAATAATAATAATAATATAGTTGGAAGGAACCTTGGAGGTCATCTAGTCCAACCCCTGCTCAGGAAACCCTGTACCATTTCAGACAAATGGCTGTCCAGTCTCTTAAAAACTTCCAGTATTAGAGTATTCACAATATTATTATTATTATTGTTGTTGTTGTTGTTAGTTGGAAGGGACCTTGGAGGTCATCTACTCCAACCCCTGCTCAGGCAGGAAACCCTATACCATTTCAGGCAGGTGGCTGTCCAGTCTCTTCTTAAAAACTTCCAGTGTTGGAGCATTCACCGCTTCTGGAGGCAGGTGGTTCCACTGGTTAATTGTTCCTTTCTTCCTTTCCATGCTAAAGAGCCTGGCGGAATGCACAGCCGGGATGGATCCGGATACCTGGAACGCTTATCACATTATCAGCAACCGAGCCCGGGCCGTCTGCTACGCCACCCGCCAGGTGGAATTCAAGCGCCGGGCGCAGCATATGGTAAACGCCCTGGTCTCTACCGCCGTGGGCCAGCTGGAAGCCATGGAAACGCTCAAGGTTCGGATTGACCCACTGTTGTGGTCCTCTCTTTTGGTCTGGGGTGTGTATGTGTGCATGGATGCAGGCATGCAGGGATGAATGAAGAAAACAGCAGCACTCAAGTTCACAACAATCTCTAAATATATGCAGGTAGAGCATGCACAGTCTTACTGCGCGAGATAACCCAAGAGTAAACACAGTAAACAGTGGTCTATATTAAATGGTGGTTTATCTTACACTTACAATATCATATACCAGGAACAATATACATATACGTGTTAATACAGCAGGATCCAACAAACACCAGTTACACCAAGAAATGGAAGAGAGAGAACACATCTGCAGAACCTACCCTTTATACAAAGGCTCTTAAAGAGACACAGACCCTGCTGGCTCTTAAAGAGACACAGACCCTGCTGGCTCTTAAAGAGACACACACCCTGCTGAGTCATTCCCATCATTACATACATTACATCACCTGGTTAGCTTCTAAATCATTACCTTGACACAGTTCTTGCCTTACGACCACAATTGAGCCAAACGTTTCTGCTGTGTAGTGAGTTTTGCCCCAATTTTACGACCTGTCTTGCCACCCTTGTTAAGTGAATCGTGGCAGGGGTTAAATCAGTAACCCGATCGTTAAGCAAATCTGGCTTCCTCCATTGACTTTGCGTGTCAGAAAGTTGCAAAAGGGGATCGTGCGACAGGGCAACCGTCCTAAGTACATGCCTGTTGCCGAGCCTCTGAATTTTGATCACAGGACCCTGAGCGATGCAAGGGGTCGTGAGGGTGAAAACCGGTCCGAAGTCACTTTTTCCAGTGCCATCGTTGTAGCTTCGGACGATCGCTAAGGCGAGGACTCCCTGTGTTTTGTATTTTGAAAACACACCCTACGAACGATGGGTACAACGAGGGATGAAATGACGTGTTTACCAAAAGGAAGCTGAAAAGGCGACGCTCGTCCACTTCCGAGCTTTATTTTTATTTTCTGTGTTTTTTCCCCCCACCCTGCGGACAGAGGAGCCAGGAGGAGCTGAAGCAGCTCACGGCGGAGTCCCTGCAGAGGGTGGTCAGCGCCCAGGAGGGCCTGCTCAGCCAGCAAGAGACGCTGCGAGGCGGCCAGGCGCAGATGGAGGAAGCTCTCTCTGGCAATCTGGAGCGCCTGGTCCAGGAGAAGGCCCTGATTGCCAGCGGGCAGCGGGAGGTGGCCGAGCTGCTGGAGGGCATCACACGCAGGATGGGTGAGAGCCGGGACCAAGGATGCTCGGGGAGGGGGCCCTCCAACCGTCCTCCAAATAGTCCTCGACTTACGACCACCATCGGCATTCCATTGCTAAGCAGGGTGGTTCTTCAATGAATCGTGCCCCGATGTCATGACCTTTTTGTTCTGGCTGTTAAGCGAGTCGCACAGTCACTAAGCAAACCCTTTGACTTGGCTTGTTGGAAGCCGGCTGGGGAAGTCACGAACGGGGCGACGTGGCCGCAAAAAGATGCTGCAACTGTCATTCAAGGCATGCCGGTTCCAAGTGCCCGAATTTGGATCACGTGGCTGCAAAAGGATGGTGCCGTGGTCATATGTCTGAGGTCCGGTCATTTTCTAATACCATCGTCACTTTGGAAGGTGGTTGAACTAATGGCCATAATGAGGACTAGTGGTAAAGTCTCTTTCCATCCCAATGATCTCAAGACTTTTACGGACTAAGAACGGCCTAAAAGAGTGGAATTGTGGGTCCTTGGTGCTCTCTGGACTTGCTGGTTTTCTTGCAGGCGTTTCATGACCTAACTAGGGAACATCATCAGTGCTAGAAGGAAGTGGGTTTTATTGAGTGGAGGGGGAGGACTGTGGGGTCCTTGGTGCTCTCTGAGCTTTATGGTTTTCTTGCAGATGATTCATTACCCAACTAGGTAACATCATCAGTGCTAGAAGGCAGTGGGGTTTGCAGAGAGGAGGAGGAGGAGCAGGATTATGTGGTCCTTGGGGCTCTCTGAGCTGGGTGGTTTTCTTGCAGGCGTTTCATGACCCAACTAGGTAACATCATCAGTGCTAGAAGGGAGGGACAATTGTACTTTCTAGCATTGATGATGTTATCAAGTTGAGTCATGAAACGTCTGCAAGAAAACCACCAAGGTCAGAGAGCACCAAGGACCCCACAGTCATTTCCTCCTCCTCCTCCTCCTGTTCCTCCTCCTCCTCCTGCTCCTCCTCCTCCCCCTTCTGCAAATCCCACTCCCCTGTAGCACTGATGATGTTACCTAGTTGGGTGATGAAACATCTGCAAGAAAACCACCAAGCTCAGACAGCACGAAGGACCCCACAGTTGGTGTTATTCTCTTTCTCCTTCTCTTTCTCCTCCTCCTCCTCCTTGCAAACCCTATCCCTTCAAACACTGATGATGTTACCTAGTTGGGTCATGAAACGTCTGCAAGAAAACAACCAAGGTCAGAGAGCACCAAGGACCCCACAGTCATTTCCTCCTCCTCCTCCTCCTGTTCCTCCTCCTCCTCCTGCTCCTCCTCCTCCCCCTTCATCTTCCTGGCCTCAGCAGCGGGCCCTCCAAGAACGCGGCGTGCGGACGCCCGGACACGTGTCCTCCCCGGTTGTGTGTGTGTATATAT
>NW_015392236.1:18102-19414 GCF_001527695.2 Protobothrops mucrosquamatus | reverse complement strand
GAAACACACTTCTCTGGATCATTACAGGTAAGTGAGCAAATAAGGAGAGCAAATTGGAGTTTGCGAGGGGGTTAGAAAGATGCAAGAGAGCAGAAGGGACAAGGACGGGAAGAGGTTGCTGGCAGCTGCTGTTGCTGATTGATTGCAAAGAGCCACAAACAGCAGTGGTTTTCTCAGGCCTACAGATTGATAGCTGACCATTCCCTACTGGCTACAGATTGCTCACTGTGTCTCATTGGCACATTGATCCAGCTTGGGGCAGTTTAAGTGAGTATATACTGAACTGCCATATAGAGATATCATGTAAAGAAGTCACCACAATGCAAAAAAGATGCTAAGACCCTAGAGAGAGAGTGTGCAAAGAAGAGCAACAAAGATGATAGGAGTTCTGGAGACTAAGCTGTACCATGAATGGTTAAGGGAACTCAGTATGTCTAGTTCAGGGGTAGGCAACCTTGGCTCTTTTATGACTCGTGGACTTCAACTCCCAGAATTCCTGAGCCAGCTATGCTGGCTCAGGAATTCTGGGAGCTGAAGTCCACGAGTCATAAAAGAGCCAAGGTTGCCTACCCCTGGTGTAGTTTAACGAAGAGAAGGATTAGGGGTGACATGAGAACTGTCCTCCAGGACTTGAGAGGTTATAGTCACAGAGATGAGGGGGGTTGAATCATTGTCCAAATCACTTGAGGGCAGGACAACAAGCAATAGGTAGAAACCTTTTGAAGAGAGGTCCTATCTGGAACTAAGAAGAAATTTCTTGACAGAGAGAGCAATTAATCAGTGGAACAGCTTGCCTCCTGGAGCTGTGGTTGCTCCATCATTGGAGGTTTTCAAGAAAAGATTGGACCGTTATTTGTCTGGGATACAATAAGTTCTCCTGCCTTGGGCAGAGGGTTGGACTAAAAGACCTCCAATGTCTTCCAGCTTGATTCTATAATTCTAACCAGAGAACAAACCCATTGAGCAAGTGAATAGAGAGTGCAAACAGAAGTTTGACAGAGGAAGTAAAGGGGAGTTCTTCTCTCTTCTGCTTTCCTTTGTGGGTAGAAGATACAGGTGAGGACTTTTCCATCGGATGAACAATTTTTCAGAGGTGGGAGGGGTCAATTATTCTAACATCTGCTAGAATCTCTTTCAAGAAAGAGGGATTCAACAAATTCCTGCCCACTCTTGTTAATTTGTCAGAAGATGGAGAAAGGGTCTGCTATCCAGAAACTAATCCTTACCAAAATGGAGGAACTAGTTAAAGAAGTCACTTATCCTTGGGAAAGTGATTGAATTCATGAAATTCCAGGTGAAGGGAAACTCAATT
>NW_015392236.1:10040-14642 GCF_001527695.2 Protobothrops mucrosquamatus | reverse complement strand
ATTTATTTATATAATAAATTTATTATTTATTATATAATTCTTTATTATATGACCGTAGTTCAGTAAATAATCAGTAATTGGAAGTCACTGTTTTAAATTATTAACTGGTGTCAAGCATTCTACTGGCAATTAAATTCCAAAAATGGATAACTTTACCTGGGTTTTCAATCTAGTTCTGGGTCAGAAATAACCTTGCTGACTCTATTGGGATTTATTTTCAGAGATGTAAACTTCCCAGTGACTGTTTTGGAAACTTGTTCAGCTGCTTGATGGGACAAAACACAGGGTCTGCTCTGGCTTCCTTGTCTGAAGATAGAGCTAAACGACAGAAATGAGTTGAGGAATCAAAAGTTCAATCTTAATGGAAAGACAGGATATATATTTTATCTATAAATAACATAGTTTTTAGAATTAATTTACCTGAGATACAAATTATGTAAAAGGACATAATTTGTCTGAAAGAAAAAAAAATCTAAAATCCATATTAGGATGAAATGTTTACTACCACAACTTTCAGACTTTACCAACTTTCAAAATGTCCTGATTTACTCACCAGGTATTACAAAAAGCAAATATTGAATGCTTTAGTTCTGCGTGATCTAAGGTTGTGTTGCCAAGAAATCTGAAAATTGCCATCTAAGCCTTTAGCTCTTTAATTGCAAATATAATTTGTAATTTTCATACTTTCATACTGACATAATTTGTAACTTTCATACTCTTCAACCATGCCACGTTGGTTACAAGTCTGTCAATTCATTCATCTCTCTTTTCTTTGTAGCAAAAGTGGTGCCACAAAATCCTGAATAATCTAAGCAAGAAGGCGTGAGGGGGAGGATCTTTTCTAAAGCATCATCCTCCATGCTGCTTTGCTTACTGCAAGAAAGTCTGGAAAAGCTATTTGAAACTGGAAGACTAAGAGAACTGGAGAGACCCATTCAAATGCAGAATAATTAGACACTACAACTGATAACAGAGGTGAGAGGATGCAATTTCCCCAAAGTCACTCAGCCAAACGGTGGCTTAGCTTGGTTTTGTCAAGAACACGCTTGCTTAATTTCAAATTTACTTACATTTCAACTACATTTAGACAAGCCACCAGAACAGCTGTCAGGAAGTATTGAATTCAAGAGATCTTACAAGTACAAAAAGGATCCAAATAACATATAATCAGAAGCTCTTGCTGGGTATATTTCAGAGAGATCTACAGGAGACATACTGAAAACAAGAGTTATACATCAAAGGAGAGATGCATCTATCACAAAAAGATTCTCTCTGTATTCATCTCTTCATCTATGCTATAATAGGCTAGCAAAAATGTGAAACATCTGAGTGTCTTCTCATGGGTTTATTAGTAAAGTAGTGAGGCAGAGGTTGATGAGGCCCACGAGGTTCATGAAAACAATACCCTAATCAAGGATTTATCACATACTTTCACCAGTACTGGCCAAACAAGCTACCATATATAAACAGGGACCAAACTCTATACTCACTAGCCCTGATGATGTTACTTAGTCAGGTAATGAAACATCTGCAAGCACCAAGAATTCCCAAGTGTTTCCTTGCTCATAAAGTCCTGATTTTGCATCTTCACTTAAAAACTCACAAAGTTTAATTAAAGAATTACTTTTGCCATGTTCTCTGTATACTCTGAAATCAAACAAATAGTTTTAAAATATTACCCTCAATTGTACATATAAATCTTCTGTTGGTAATGAACATATTCTTCCAATTGCTGAAAGGACTGGACACTTATCTTGCTCCTTAAGATAAAATACCACATCCACATAATGCATTGCTAAGTCTTCTTTTTACTATATACCATGCTCAGAATCCCATTTTCTGTTAAATAATAATCATTGTAATTAATAGACTAGTTATTTTATCTCCCTAATCTGGTTACAGTAATTTATCAAAGGTATGTAAATGAGTGCAAAAACACAGTTCATTATTGTTTTCAAAGGCTACACATTTCTAGCAGAAGCATATATAATGTAATTCCCTGGAACTTAATAAGATATGTGATTTCATGCAATTTAGGGAAGAAAATTTATTCAGGACTATAATTTTTTCCCTTAAATGTCACCCTCAATTTGTTTGTCGAATATTTCCTTTTGTGGTTAATAATAATGGCTAATTGAATGGGTTCCTTTCAAACACATGTGTTATGATCATCAAAAGTTACAACTGGTAGAGGAATAGGCTACATCACTAATATTCTAAATAGCCACTTCACTAATAAAAGGAATCTATGTTTTTATGGTTGCTAAACCATTAAAAAGTGTTAAAAGGGAGCAGTTAGCAATGTTTCCAATCTCACATAAACCTTCTTTTCTTTGGCCCCATCTTTCCATTAAGGAGTGACAAATCAATACAGCTGTGCTGGAATGGTATACTATAGAGCAGACATGTCAAACTCGCAATGTCACGTGACATGGCACAATGTATCGGAACAGTTTTGCCATTGCCGGCAATGGGGTGGGTGCGGCTTCCGGATGATGCGTCCGGCCCGCGGACTGGCAGTTTGACACCCCTGCTATAGAGTCTCCTGCTTCAGCAGGAGTTTGAACTAAAAGACCTCCAAGGTCCCTTCCAACTCTATTATTCTGTTATTCTGTTAATTTTTGATAAAGCACATCATAGATTGCCAGTATGTTTCTGATCTGCAATAAATAGTGGAAATATAATATGCCTTTTCTTGGTTTCTTCTTTCATATGCTGAGAATCAGCGTCACAAATTTCTCACTCCAGAAGAAGGGGTTTGTTACAGACCCTGTCTGTCAAGGAATTTCAGCTGGTGGGGTTGAGGAGAAGAGCCTTTTCTGCTGTGGTCCCCACCCTGTGGAACATTCTACCACTAGAGGTAAGATCTACCCCCATCCTCTCGGTCTTCCAGAAGGGCCATAAAACATGGTTTTTCCATTAGCTTGGAGCCTTGAAGGAGGTGCTCTTTGCTGGAGGTGAGTGATGGGGTAAGAGAGAAGGCCCCACTCACGTGCTATCTATCCCCTTGGTCTTAGTTCTTGTTTTAGACTTACTAATTTTAACTGCTTTTATATTTATCTTTTCACTGTTTTGTAAGCCATCACTTTATGGGTCAAATAAATTTAATAAATAAAATTTCGTACATAGAAAGTTATTTCTCAATATGGCCGACATAAATTGGGAACGATATGGTTGTCAGTGGTGGGATTCAGCCAGTTCGCATCACTTCGGCAGAACCGGTAGCTAATTTTTTGTTGCCCAGGCCCAGAATGGACTTCTGGAAGTGGCATCCAGACAGACAACTGGTTGTTCACATATTTGAATCCCACCACTGATGGTTGTTCCATCTTTTGTGGCCACCCAATAGCTATCTCCAGTGTGATGACTTTCAATCAAGAAGTACCAGTTCATAGAATAAGAATATATTTAAATAAGTAATATGTGCATTTTAGACATTATAATTCCTGTGAAGTGAGATAAAGGAAATTTGGGTTACCCGAAAATCAAATACTATAGATATTAAATACCAAATTGGAATATTGCAATTAAAAATTAAAAATTAGGTAAAATTTAATAACAGGAGGTGGATTGTTTACGAAGATCTATTAAGATATGTAAAGGGTAAAAAATATATTGATAAGTGTGAGAATGAACTTTTCTCTGAGTTTGATACAATTAGAAACTTACCAGCTTAAATATGATATAGTAAATGTTAAGGGAAACAGAGAAGAAACATTTGATGATGTAACCTGAGATATGTACTAAAGATTTTGCTATTGAACTATTGATTCACCCAACCACCACGTTGCTTTTTAAATACTCAATGTAAAATTGGAAAACCAATAAAATATTTTTTAAAAAAGAAGAAGTACCAGTTCATTAGTTGCTCTTTTCACACACATCTCCCATTCCCCCCCCCCCCCTATAATATGCTCTATCCATAAAAGTAGTACAAACTATGGCCACAGACATGGGGCATTGTATATGCCTTTTGATAAATAGGTCAAACAAATATTCTGGAAAGAAGAGGTAGAGTTTAAGAAGATGTTATTAAGCATAGTAAATATCTGATGAGAATACAGTTAGGTTTCAGTTGAGAGTTTCTCTCTTACACCCTAGAGATAAATTTAGCCACTGCAAAGTGGATGCCAGTTGGGCAGGGGGCGGGGGCAGGATTGCAATGCCTTTCAGGGTTATCTCTCCTCACCCTTTAAATGAGCAGAGGATAAAGGTGATGGAAGAGAGTTCTAATGTGTGATTCATTAACACATATGCTGATGGAACCCCTGTCTCCTTTCATGCTGTGCTGTTGATTAATAATTGACATTCCAAGAAAAGCAACCCCATCTTGGCAACAACATGGCTGGCAATAGAGATGATTTTTTATATGCCAAGCTTCACCTGGAAGGCAGAAGTATAAGTGAATCCAGAGCTGGGAGCTGAACATGTCTCCAATCTGGATCCAGGATTCTGCAGGGAGAAAAGGCTCACTCTCTTCCCTCTCTTGCCCTTCCTTCCTTCCTTCCTTCCTTCCCCTCCCCACTTCCTCCATCCTTCCCTCCTTCCCCACCCTCCTTCCCTTCCCTCCCTCCCTTCCCATTTGTCCTTCCTTCCTTCCTT
>NW_015392236.1:0-9420 GCF_001527695.2 Protobothrops mucrosquamatus | reverse complement strand
CCCCACTTCCTCCATCCTTCCCTCCCTCCCCACCCTTCTTCCCTTCCCTCCCTTCCCATTTGTCCTTCCTTCCTTCCTTCCTTCCTTCCTTCCTTCCTTCCTTCCTTCCCTCCTTCCCACTCTCAATCCCTCCTTCCCCGCACCCTTCCTTCCTTGCTCCCTCCTCTCCCCCCTCCTTCCTCCAACAGGATGTCAGATTACATTTGTAGCTTCATTGAGCTTTCAGTGAATGATAATATAGCTCTTGCTAAATGTAGATTAGTTTTGTATTTGCTACATATATTTGGATTAAAGTAGGGATGTCCATTTTTTTTTCAGGCCACAGGATAAATTCAGATTTTGGGTGGCATGCCAAGAGCCACATTCCCAAAAAAAGTTGGAGGAAATTTAGAAATGTATTATTGGAGATTAATGTGAAAATTCCTTTTACATTAGATTTTAACCTGAGCCAGAGAAACATTTAGAGGCGAATAATTTGAGTTATTTGAACTTCTGAATACCAATATGCTTAATGTCTTGTGGTTCTTGCAACTATACCCAGTTTTATTAGCTGATTTAAAAACAATCTTGATCTAGATAAAGCATTGGTATGCTGTAATATAAATTTTATTTTATTGTTTTACAAATTTCTCTTTGTGAGATAATACATGATCCATTTTGTATGTTTCCCAGATCCACATATTTTTGTAAGTAGATTAGGAAACAGTATCTCTTTTGCTTTCAGAGGAGAGAGAAGAGATCATAATACTGATTTTGGGAGCAAATCTATCATTTGCAATAATTCTAAAGAACTCAAATTATGCATAGTAATAATATAACCCTATGCGTAATTAGCAGTCTTTAAAATTATTGCAAATGGTGGATTTGTGAAGGTACCAGCATGCTGGCTGTGGAATTCATTTTAAAGCTTGAGAAACTCTGCATTAGATACTTGTTAAGTCGAGGGTCCCACTCTTCCTCTGACAAACAGCCAGAAGCTTCTCAGGTTATGAAAGGGAACCTTTATTTTCACCTTCCTCCAACCGTTCACAGACTTTTTCCATAGCCAAAGAGCTACACCTGGAAAACTGAAGAAATTCTAATCTTTCTGGACTGGTGGTTCTCAACCTGTGGGTTGGGACCCCATTTGGGGTCGATCGACCATTTCACGGGGGTCGCCAAGCAAGGCTGTCTGCCATTTTTTTTGTCCGCCATTTTTTTTGTCCGCCATTTTTTCCCCTTTTCCGGCGGGTGCCTTACCTCCCTTGGGCTGGGCCAGCTGGTGGTCGGCCTGCTCCGTCTCTGCCGCTTGCAAGCTACGCCTCGGCTGGCGCAGGGGGCGGAACCATGCATGCGTGGCGCTCCCAGGCAGGAAAAGTCCTCGACTTACGACCGGTTGGGTAGTCTTCGACTTACGACCGGTTTAGTCCTCGACTTACGACCGGTTTAGTCCTCGATTTACGACCGGTTTAGTCCTCGACTTACGACCGGTTGGGGTCGCAGCATTAAAAAGGTTGAGAACCACTGTTCTGGACCCTCAGGGTCCTAGCGCAGGGCATGCTTCCTTGAAGGACATGGGCTATAATCCCATCAAACAGATTACCAGGCGAAATTTCCAACCTCTTTCAATCAATAGGTAATGTTTTGAGATTAGATTTTCTTATGATGAGCTGACCTATACAGATTGTCTTTGACATATGACCACAATTGAGCCCAAATTTTCTGTTGCTAAGCAAGACAATGGTTAAGTGACTTTTGCCCCAGTTTACAACTTTTCTTGCCACAGTTGTGAAGTGAATCATTGCAGTTTTTAAGTTAGTAACACGGCTGCTTGTCAGAAGGTCGCAAATGTGAGCACATAACACCAGGACACTGCCACAGTCATAAACATGAGACAGTTGCTAAGCGGCTGAAAATGATCATGTGACCAAGGGGATGACATAATGGTCACAATCATAAGGGTTTTTTTGGTTTTTGCAGTGCCATTGTAACGTTGAACAGTCACTAAATGAATGGTGTAAACCGAGGACTATTTCTGTGTGAAATACAGTAACATGATATAGTTCTGAAATGCGGGCTGTCCCATCTCGGGTTATGGAGAATAGGGATTGCATTTTATAATGCAAAAATGCATTGTACATAGTGGCAAATAAAAAAAGGAATGTACAGTAATATCTAACAATTATAATGAAATTAGAAGGTAGTGATAAAAAAAAACTGACAGTCCAACATAGAATATTACATTCCTCTTGGTCCATGTTTCAGCTTTTAAGAGGGTTAATATGAACATTGTCCAATATGTTAATCAGAATTCCATCCATTATATTTTTAAGACTCCGTCATAAATTGTATAAAATGACCACTGATAGTGAACCCCCATGTGTTAAAGCAAAATGAATCTGATTAATGGTAGCACCTGAGATAAGTCACACTTTAACTAACTTTAACTGTTGAGATATGATGGCATCATATTCCTTCCAGTTAATGGCAAGGATACAAAACACCTGAATTTAGCAGAGCAGATGCTGTCTTTATGGTTAAGTGCACAGATTAAATTGACTTCTGAAGAACTGAGTATAACTTTCTGTCCTTCTACCACCACACCAATTATTTGTTTCTCTGTTTCTATCAGTGGCTTGTAATTGAGCAAATAAAATTCTAATTCTAAATTTCATACCTGCGTAAGCAAGAAATATCTACTTTACCCCAATTTAATTAATATGTTTGATGGGTGATGGTGGTAATGAAGATGGTTTAACTTGCTACATTTTGATGGTACTACTGAGTTGATAATTGCCTATAGCACTCAACAATTAAAGCCATATAAAAATGAAGGTTCCTTTAACTGAAGCAATCTATTGGTGCCATCTGCCCAGTATTTCTTAGCTAAACTCACTTCCCAGAAAGGAAGCTGTTTGCAAACACAGCAATATATAACCCTCTAAATTATGTGTGAATTCATGCAAACCCCCATGAATTACACTAATAATTTTGCTGGCTTTAGAGTTGTTCAAGAAATCCAATTTTATTGGAGATAGAGTTGTGCAAGAAATTTTAATCCATTTCTATCTGCCAAAACAATAAAACAACTTTGCAACTTTACAAAATAAAGATTTTTCATTGGCAGCTTTAAAAATCAAAAGTATCAAATGTTTTTAAGCAGAAAGGTGAGCTTATTTGCTTTCTACAAATCATGAAATCCAAATTTCCATGGATGTTATTTCCATCTCATTTCTGTAATCATATAATCGTTGATTTTTGCTAGGCAGTGCCTGATATAACTTTTTGTTATGTCATCAATAGCTTTACAAGTGATTGCAAGCTCTTTGAATTGGACCCAAAAACTGATAGGAAAATAGTGCAGTAACCTAGGAAGTAATCTTGCTCTGAAATGATAGAATTGCTCCTCTAGCAGTTTGGCCTCTGCAATCTGGGCTAGCTGAAGTGTTTGGGTTGTCTCCAAAGGCTGTCCTTTTTATTTATTAAAGAATACATATTCATAGACCCTAGCCCCCTCACAAATTAAAATATAAAACATCCAACATAAAGACCCTTGTCATAGTTGAAACTAAGCATATCCAGACTATGTTCAGATCCGATGACTTCTGATTACTATTGCCATGGCACAGAATATGACCACCTTTGAAGATGTTTTGTGGTCCTAGCTCTTCTTCATAATTGAACTAAGTACCTCTCTGAAAGAGCAGAGACAACCACTATGGCAAAGACTGAAGAACCAGCAAGTAGAATGGATTTTGAGAACCACTCTGGAGAAAGAGAGGATGGGACATTGCCAACATGTGTTCCAGATGGTGACTCCTTGTGAGGACAACACAGGACAGTGGTCCCATGGGTTTAGTACTGGGTGACAAAGGGATCAAGCCACATGTGGTGGAGCCTTTTAAAGAACACTAAATTCACTAACCTCATTTTCTAATATAAATCACCAGCACCCGACAGATTACATCCCAGAGTTCTGAAGGAGCTGGCAGATGTTATCTCAGAACCATTGCACCATATCTTTCAAAAATGCTGGCACACCGGAGAAGTACCTGAGGATTCCAAAAGGGCTGATATGTTCCCATCTTCAAGAAAGGGAAAAAAACAGACCCAGGAACCTACAGACCAATCAGTCTAACATCAATACCTGGAAAGATCCTGGAAAAGATAATCAAAAAAATAGATCTGCGGACAACTAGAAGCAAACAAAGTTATAACTGATGGCCAACATAGGTTGTTAAAAACAGATCATGCCAAACCAATCTTATTTCATTATTTGATAAAGTGATCAAATTAGTAGACCAGTGAAACAAAGTAGACCACAATCTACTGATTGGTAAGCTAGAAAAAGGTGGAATAAACAACATCACCACCAAATGGATTTGTAGCTGGCTGACAAACCGTACTCAACGAGTAGTCCTTAATGATACTACATCCACATGGAGAGAAGTAAGCAGTGGGGTACCACAAGATTCCATCTTAGGCCCAGTATTCTTCAATATCTTCATCAATGACTTAGATGAGAGAATAGAAGGGGAATTCATCAAATTTGCAGATGACACCAAACTGGCAGAAGTAGCCAACACCCCAGAAGACAAACTCAGGATCCAAAAAGATCTCGACAAACTTGAACAATGGGCCCTATCCAACAAAATGAGTTTCAATGTGGAGAAAAATAAAGTCTTACATTTAGGCAGGAAAAACCAAAGGCACAAATATAGATTGGGTGAGACCTGGCTTGAAAACAGTATCTGTGAGAGGGTCCTTGGAGTCCTAGTGGATGATCACTTGACTATGAGCCAGCAGTGTGCAAAAAAGCTAATACAATCCTGGGTTGTATAAACAGAGGCATAGAATCAAGATCACGCGAAGTATTATTACTGCTTTATAAAACCCTAGTAAGACCATACCTGGAATACTGCAGCCATTTTTGGTCACCATATCATAAAAAAGATGTTGAGAGTTTGGAAAAAAAATCAGAGAAGAGCAGCTAAGGTGATCAAAGGCCTGGAGACTAAAACATATATAAAATGGCTACAGGACTTGGGTTTGGCTAGTCTAAAGAAAAGAAGAAATAGGAAAGACATGATAGCAGTGTTCCAGTATCTGAGGGGCTGTCACAAGGCAGAGGGGGACAGGTTGTTCACCAAAGCACCAGAGGGAAGGACGAAAAACAATGGTTGGAAACTGATCAAAGAGAGAAGCAACCTGGAATTAAGGAGAAACTTCCTGATAGTGAGGACAATCAACCAGTGGAACAGCTTACCCCCAGAAAATGTGGGTGCTCCATCACTGGAGATTTTTAAGAAGAGACTAGACATTCACCTGTCTGAGATGGTGTAGATTCTCCTGCTTGAGCAGGGGGATGGACTAGAAGACCTCCAGCTCTATTCTATTCTAAATAAGGCAGCAAACCCAGCCTCACTAGCACTGATGATGTTACCTAATTGGGTGATGAAACATCTGCAAGCAAGCAACTAAACATAACAACTAACAATAAGGATTCCGCAATTCAACGCAGAGCTGCATATGTTCTCTTCTGTGACATGCAGAAGCTTAGAAAAGACACTAAATCATATCATTGTGAGTTAAAGAGGAACTTAATTTGGTACAATGATGCTACTGATGATTATAGCAAGGTTTAGACAGAAGAGAGTATTATAATTATAATCTAGTAAAATTGTATCAAATGAACAAATAGTCTAAGTACGATGAAAGGGTACTTCATAAGAGGAGAAGACAAGAGTAGAATAGGTACATTGAAGGACATATAAAGGCTTCCTTGTGGTCCTATGTCTAATCAAGCAAGCTTTTCATATTGGTCACTGCAGAATGTATGGCGTGACTTTGCCCCATAACCTTGTTGAAGCTAATGCTGACTCTACAATGTAGGGAAAAGGGAGATACGTAATAAATCTAAGGTTGACAGATTCCTTCTGTTTCTGCAGTCTAAGCTTCAAACTTATCCTTGACTGGCTTTGGAATGTCTGAAATCATCATAACAAGGTCTTATGAAGATATTTGATAAGCTCTTATGGTCAGGGATTCCTGGATTACCTTCCAGAAAGAAGAAGTATGTAATTTTATCCTTACCAAAGAAGATTTTTGCTTAAGCCACCATATATGAGGTCACAAGGAGCCATTTCTCTGCTAAAGTTCACAAACACAGTTCTCTCAGATACACAATACAAACATATATACAACATTGTTAAAGTTTTCTCATGTGAGGGGTGTTTAGTGCTCTCTGAGCTTGGTTGTTTTCTTGCAGACATTTCATTACTCAAACTAGGTAACATATCTCTAGTACTGATGATGTTACCTAGTTTGGGTAATGAAATGTCTGCAAGAAATCAAGCAAGCTCAGAGAGCACCAAGGACCCCTAATTTCAAACCTGAGCTACAAATATTTTCCTTTATTGGTTTTCTCATGTATCCTGGTATTGAATTATTTTCTGGAATACTGCTACAGATTTGGAACTGGATATGTAATAAAGCAAAGTTGGGATTTCTTTTTTCTTTTTTTCACCTCAGATTGTCTTTTTCCCCCTCTTTTTTTTTTCTTAATGCATTACTGAGTCTGGCCAAATGAGTGTTTGTCCCAACTAAGAACAAGAGAGAATTGTTTGGCTCACAAATTCAAACACTTGTACGTGATTTCACATTTTTGGAGCAATATAGGAACCAAGACAATTACTTTCAAAGGCCACAAAAAATTCATCAGATTTTACTACAGAGTTCTGCTGCCATAAATGCAGACAAAATGCTTCTGTTGAAAACAGCACAGAAATGGGAAAAACTGCTTGTAAAGCAATCTGAGCACACAAGGAGAAATTTGCTCAAGTAGAAATATAAAACTGGATGCAAATTTTAGTTATATTCTTGAGCAGTTGTGAAAAAACTGAAATGAGATTCTGACGTCATTAATTTATTTCTTTAGGACCAATTCTGTGGCCTTGATCAAAGCCCTGGCTTTCAGCCTCAGTTATCCTATCTGTAAACTGGGGATAATGAATGGTGGGAATGAAGGCAAATTCCAATTGTTAACACCAGTTTGATAAATTTCTTGCATTCCCCCCCCCCACCCGTTGAAATCTCATCCAATGTGATGAATGAGAATGTGTTTTTTACATTTATATCTAAGGAGAATCTAAGGAGACATTTGCAAGACAAATTCTTATGCTGTTTTAGGTAGGTCAAGGGTGGATAAGTATGAATATCCTGTACAAACATATCTCTGATAGTTTGCAAACTTTCTGGATTTCTATTGCGTTCAATCATAAGGGTAGACATTATACTTTACAGAACATGTTTCAGTTTGAAATTGCTGTATTTATTATTAAAAAATAATAATAAAAAAGATCAACTGCTAAGGGATGAATCTGTTCAGTGCTACTTAATCAAGCTCTTTATTCCTAGAATATTGCTTAGAATTGAACATTAGGCAGCTTTTATTTGTTTTGTTTGTTTCCTAAAGTTCTCATGCCCTGGATTACAACATAGTTGGTAGTCAATAGCTTTGTATGAGCATGTGAATGTGTGCACGTGGGTTTTTAAAATCCCTTTAAGCAGTGTTTCTTCAATCTTGGAAACTTTAAGAGGTGTAGACTTCAACTTCAACTTTCTTCATCTGGCTGGGGAATTCTGTAGATTTGAAGTCTACACCTCTTAAAGTTCTCAAGGTTGAGAAACACTGCTTTTAAGGAATGACCGACATGACGCATCAAGCTAGAAGAGATACAGACAAGGGAAAGGAGAGGTCAGATGCATTCTGCTGTGTTTTGGGAGCATCAGTTTCGTTCGGACAAAGAGAAGACTCTGAAAAAAAAGCGAGTCTGTCCCTCTGCTTGGAAGACAGATGGATAGCATAAAAGCCGTGCAGCTTCATAATCAGCCATTGTGTACCATCTGGAAGCTGAAGAGAGGACAGCACAAATTACTTTTGTAGTCCTGTTCCCGAGACAGGTGTATTGTTGCGGGATCTTTTGGCAGCTTATGTGATGTTGCCTGAGATGGATGAAAATCATTACATTTTATGTAGTCAGCAATTTTGACGCTGATGCTACTGTTCATTTCTCGGTGCTTTTTGCTTTTTTAAGAACTTGTTTGTGCTGGGAATGACAGGAAGATTGCAAATACTTTGCTAGGAAGCTACAATAGAACGGGCTAAGATTTGGTAGTGGCCAGTGGAGTTTATTAAAAGAAATAGCACCATTTATGGAACATAAGGAAGGAAACTTTTTCTCGTTGTGCTCTTCCAAGATATATATTTTATCTCGACTGGAAGTGTCAACATCCAGTATAAATAATGGACCCTAAGAAAAATGGCATGCATTGTATACAGTTATGCATATTCACAAATTAATACATGCAGTGCACAAAATCTATCACTCTGAGTTGAGTCCAATTATCTTTGAGCCTCTCGTTTGTTTTATTTATTTGTCTTTTTGTTTGATTTGTACCCTATCTTTCCTTCAGCAGTTCAAGGTGGGGTACAAAGCATTCTCTTTCTCCAATTTTCCCCAGCCTCATCAACCCCTATAAGCTTCCATTTGCAGCAAACTTGAAAGAAAGTTGGCTTGTCTGTGCACCACCAGAAAATCTACATGCAGAGAGAGACATGTTGAGGTGTGTTTAATTCATTTTATTTCATTTATTTTATTTTGTATAAGTCAGGGATGAATTTTTTTCCTTAATCCAGAACTGGTGATAGAATAGGGAATAGAGTGTCCTTCCCACTCTCCTGGTCACCAGATGGATGGAGAGACTATGAACACTGATTAGCCTAGGGTATTCCCTAAGGCTAAAATTGCATTATTAAAAGGAGGCTTAATGCATTTCAATATTAGCAGAAACATGCAAATACCGAAGTTAAACACGGCTTAGTTTCAACTATTAGACAAGGAACGTGACTGGAACACTTACCCACATTCTGTTAATATGTAAGCCAATGCATGCTAAATTTGAACATTTCAAGATATTGCAAAGAATTCCAAAAGACAATGCCCAGGGCTTTTTTTTGTCATAGAACACCCAGAACAGAGTTCCAGCACCTTTTTGGGATGGAACCTTGTAGGGTAGGCAAGGCGGGTTGTATGATGTGTGTGAGTTCCGGCACCTTTTTTTTTTTTTTTTTTTTTTTTTACAAAAAAAAGCACTGACAATGCCATTGTGGTTTGTAAATAAGTGAGGCTCTACTGTTTGAAAATATGGAACAAGGTTTTCTTGTTGTTGCTCTTTCTTAAGGAAATATATTTTACTGCAGAAATTGTAGCTATTCTCTCTCCTAAGAGCACTGCAAGCTAGAATGTAATTTGGATAATTTTATTTATTTATTATTCAATTTCTATAGCCACCCATCTCAATCAATGACCCAATGACAGATCCAAAATTTAATATTGTTATATTTAATAATATTGTGATTGATAATACACAATGACAATA
>NW_015392235.1:20079-21832 GCF_001527695.2 Protobothrops mucrosquamatus | reverse complement strand
CAGTTTCCATAATATGACTTTCAAGGAGAACATCAACTCCTGAACTCCACTGATAGGAAATCAGGGAACTGTGAAGTGATACTATGTCAGGGCTTTTCAACCTTTTCACCCATTGTACCACTTTTAGGATATGGCAATATCCGAGTACCACCAGTCGCCTAGCAAGGTGTCAAAAACTTGATGATCAAAAAAAAAAAAAGGAAAAAAGTGATAAAGTACAGGTAGTCCTCGACTTACAACAGTTCGCTTAATGACTGTTCGAAGTTACAATGGCACTGAAAAAAGCCCCCCCCCCAAGCCACAGCCCAGCAAGACACCTGCCTTCCCACCCGGCGGCGCTCTTCCTCCTGTTCGAGGTTTTCATTGTTGTGAGCATTTCTGTTGAGGATTGGCAGCGGAGTCGTCTGCAGACCCGGTATAGATCAGGGCTTTTCAACCTTTTCACCCATTGTACCACTTTTAGGATATGGCAATATCTGAGTACCACCAGTCGCCTAGCAAGGTGTCAAAAACTTGATGACCCAAAAAAAAAAGAAAAAGAAAAAAGTGATAAAGTACAGGTAGTCCTCGATTTACAACAGTTCGCTTAGTGACTGTTCGAAGTTACAATGGCACTGAAAAAAGTGCCCCTCCAAGCCACAGCTGAGCAAGACACCTTCCTGCCCATCCGGCGGCGCTCTTCCTCCTGTCCGAGGTTTTCATTGTGAGCATTTCTGTTGATGATTGGCAGCAGGGGTGGGGTGGGGTGTTTGGTTTTTATTCCCCCCGTCTTCTGGGTGGTTGCAGCAGGTTTTGGTCACTTCACATGACCCTGGGACACTGTGACTGTCATAAATATGAATCAGTTGCCAAGCATCTGAATGTAAATCACAAGACCCTGGAGATGCTGCAACATTCCAGCTGATCGGCGCTTCTTCTGGGCTCAGCAGAAGTGCCAGGATCAGCGCCGAGCTCCAGCTGGAGCCTGGCGCTGATCCTGGTGCTTCCACTGAGCTCTGACAGCCCCGAAGAAGCGCCGATCAGCTGGAAAGCAGCACTGATCCTGGTGCTTCCGCTGAACCCTGACAGCCCTGCAGCTCCAGCCGTCTCTCGCTCAGGCTTGTGCGGTGCTGCCATCGGTTCAGCTCATTCCCCTCCCCCACTACCACTTTTCTAGGATGGTCGCGTACCACCTGCCAGGTGCCAATGTACCAGAGGTGGTACCCATACCACTGGTTGAAAAACCCTGTACTATGTCATTAAAGATGAATGTGAAATAAGATTGCCAAACACCAAAACAGAAGAAATCAAACTAGATGTTACAAAAATCAGTACAAATTGCCAAGAACAGAAAGATGCTGAAATTGAGAAAAACAAAGATCTCACGAATGAGCCTATGAAAAAATTTCAGAGAGCAATTAGAAGACACAAGAAGCAGCATTGTAATAACATTTGTAAATACAGTTTTTGAAGATGAAAACAAATGCAAAAAAACAAATCAGAATCTCCAAACTCAGGACATTCTACCCTCAAACTGGTAAGCTAAAGGATGCCAATGAATAATTAGTAATTGAATCAAAGAAGTTCAAAGATAGAAGGAATATACTAAAATACTGTATAGTAGAGATGTCAACATACATGATACTTTAGAAGATATTCCCTAATTACAAGAACATTTAGTATTAGAAGATGAAGTTTCATCAACATTCCAGTCATTATCAAGTTGGAATGCTACCGAAATTGATATCTATCTAGAAAAATGACAAATAACAAA
>NW_015392235.1:0-18135 GCF_001527695.2 Protobothrops mucrosquamatus | reverse complement strand
GGTTAGTCTACATAGCAATACCAAAAAGAAGACTGAACAGTAAATACAAACAATCATATGTTTAATTTAAAATTCTAGCAAATCAATGCTTACAATTGTCCAAAGTAGATTTAAGACCAAAGAACAAAAGACATTACTGCTGATGCATGCTACATAATTGAGAAAATCAAAGAATATCAATAAAAGTCAACAGAAGTGAATATCTTAAGACCATTCAGGTTTAAATATGAGAGCAACTTACGCATTAAATGGATTTTTGTGAAGTTTCTTGGCCCCAGCTACCAACAACAATGGAAGAATTAAATCATTTCAGTTCTCATGCTATTCCAATTAATACATAATTTTAACCTATACCACCAAAAAATGCATACTTCAAAAAGTGGATGGCTCAACTAGAATTAATACTATACTGAACTTATAGAAGCTATGCCAAATAGAATCACAATTCTGTCTGAGTTTTGTCTAGGCAAAATGTGAGATATAAATAATTTTTTTTAAAAAAAAACTATTTTTATTCCTGCTTAGTTCAAGAGCATTACCAAAACAGACTTTTGAAAACAGAAAAATATAATTCTAAACCAATAATAATTATGTTTCTAATGAATTTCCAGCCATGGTATTGAGTATATCTATGCTAGAGTGCAGAGCCAATGGTACTTCAGATGTTGCTGAACTACAACTTCTATGAGTCTAAGACAGTGAACAGTAAGAAAGCCTAGTAACTGTTGTTCAGCCATGTTTGGAGACCCAAAGAAGCTTAGTGTAGGATACAGTTAGTTACATTGTTTTGTCTTTTTAGTCATTCTGTAAGATAGTTGAGACAGAATAAGAGAAAGTGATAAATATTTCCAATATCAATGAATTTCATATTACAAAAGAAGATTCAGTGGTGGCTCTAAATGAAGATTTCTGCCTTTAATCCTAGGAAATTGAAGCCATCTATTGCCAAAAACATGGGCTTGACCTGAGAAGAACATTTTGATGATCCATTACCACATTTACTGAAAATCAGAGGTGCCAAGACAGGGTAAAAATGTAAAGGCTGAGGATTTGTAGGTGGATTGTGAAAAGAATTTAGAAAGTTTATTTTTTTTCAACAATAAAAACTGGCAATTTTAAGATGTGTGGACTCCAACTTCCAGAATTCCCCAGCCACCTTTGCCAAATTTGAAAAACACTGGTTTACAGCTTTTTTTAAAAAAAAAATATCTTCCATCTCAATATGATAGGAAATTTTGCTATCAACTTTCTAAAACAGTGGATTAGAGGACTTAAAAAAAGAAATGAATGTGGAGGCTGCCTGTAACCCTTGGTGTTCAGAGTGCCCACCAATGAGTACATGGAGCAATGGCAGCTTCCTACATTCTGCTTTTGGAAGACACTGGAAGTTCACTAAAAAGAAGCAGTCTATATTTGTCTCTCTATATAATATTTCTGACAAGAGCCAGAGCATGGAAATGGAAGCGCCTATCTCATCCCGTTTTTATCTTTCCCAAATAAAATATACTGAAAATTAACTGACTACTCAACTATCATTTGAGTTTACACATATGGATCCCTACTAGCACAATTATCACAGAATAAATGAAAGGATAACAAATGATAGTAGCAAACATTCCACTACTAAAGATATATGGATATATATCTGTTAACAGTCTGTAATAGGGATAGAGGCATGCAGAGAGTGGGCAGGGGTGGGAATCATGTTCTCCAAATGTTTTGTAAATGTGCACTGATCAGTGATGTTCCTATTCATCTCAATCTACATCTATTATCCCTGATAATGAGATGGACTATTAAATTTGGTTTCTGGGTCAACTGGCCCATCCTATACATTCTGACTATTGTTTTCTGAAAGTTTTATTTTCAGACTGGCTACCTAAAATCGTTGAACTAGTCATAATATCAAAAGAGGTGGAGCTTTTGAATTCTTACAAACACAATTTCAGGTGCTTGTTTATAATTCTTTCAAGCCTGTTCCCATGTGAAAATATACATAGTTTCTGATTCTAGCATTCCTCAGAATGTGAAGTATTTTCTTGGTCTTTAAGTTACATTTTCACCAAGTGTGGGTTTAAATCATGAAATTGAATAACAATAATTTCTGGAGAAGAGCCTTATGTTTACATCTTGCTTTTAATCTTCCCATTAGCATCTATTTTACTCCTATGAGAAATAGGACATGGGGTGGATGAATCCTTGGATTAACTCACAAAGTTGTTCTCATGTTTTTATATTCTTGAATTACAATGCAATTCCCCCATTCCATATTTCCCCGATGATGAATTAAATGCAACTACAACAACTATAAGGGAATGAACAAGATTGTAAAATTAGTTTAATATTTATAGGCAAGCTCTCAGCGTGGCCAGATGAAATCTTCAGAGGTTTACCCGGGAAAGTGGGAAGATTCAAAGCTGTGAGAGAATAGCCAAGGGCATCTATTCTGTTACCTAGTAGAGCATGAAATTAAAAGAGATTGCAAGAACATTCAAAACAATGAGTTATAAGTTTAAGCAACTTTTAATGGAGTGCCAACTGAAAATGTGAGAAGCAGTATCTGGGAAGAAAAATATAGGGAAATTAAATGACAGATGTTTTATCTATTCCTCATAAAAAAATCTATTTTGGGAGTGCTGCTTGAACCAAGGCGACAGAAGTGGCAAGCCATGCATTTCACAACTTCACATATTAGTTCACCAGCTGTGAGCACTCCTTAGCCTGTCGGTCCTAGTATGTTATACATATATTAGCTACGTCCTGATCTGACTGCCAGAATGCAATCCTTGTGGGTTACGCTTGAGGACTTCCTCAAATTCAATTGGTGTAAAAGGCAGCAATTAAATAGTAAACAGTATATGTTATTTCGAGCTTCGATGTGATTCTCCCGTTGATGAAATCTGCACCTGACTGCGAGCTGTGTTCAGGCGCAATTTAGATGTTGGCTAAATTCTAAATATTTACTACCTGTGGAGTGCCTGTCCTGATAAGAACCAGTTGGCAAGAAAGCTTGGGAAAGATGCCCCCTTCGCCCTCTTTCTGAGACCCATCTGTTGAGTACAAGGAAGGTGGCCTTTTCCTGTGCTGATACAAGAATAGACATCTTCAAGAGTTGTGATCAGCTCTTAGTGGTTTTATTTGTGATGGTGTGGTGATCTTGCTTTTGGAAAAGTTGTGCCCTTCTTGTTTAGTCTGGAATTTTTAGCTTGAATTGGTTAATAATGGTATTGCAGGCTTTTGATCCATTTATTGCAGGAGTGTCAAACTCGCAACGTCACGTGATATGTCACAATGTATCACGGCTTTTTTTCCATTGCCAGCAATGGGGTGGGTGTGGTTTCGCCATGACGCATCCAGCCTGCGGGCCGGCAGTTTGACACCCCTGATTTATTTCTATTTCTATTTTATTGTTATTTCTATTTCTATTTTAACTACTCTGGGTTAAATGATATATAAAACAAACAAACTATAGTAATATTTATTTATTTAGAACGATGCACTGATTAAAGAGAACAACCTGGTTTCTTTTCCTTTGTTTTAGTCTGTCAACTATTCTGGGCAGAAGTTTTATCTGACAGAGTGTGACAGGGTAAGTTGGCTTCAGGGATCCACTTCAAATTAGCTTTCCTGAGGTCTAGTCCAATTCTCTAAGCATTAAATTATACAGGACCCTGATACAATCCATCATATTGCATGCTGCTCTCCACAGTTGCCATATAAACTGAAACTAAAATAGATTTTTATTTACAATCCCAGACCAATAACGCCACATGGGATCAGGTAAGCTAAAAAAGACCATAAAAACCAGAAACCTGAACAAGTACATAAAGATATAATATAAATATCGCACGCTCAAAGCAAATTCAATCTCCTGAAATAAAAGAGAAAAATAATTATTTATAATTCAGATGAGGGTTGACAAAGAAAAGAATGTAGCTTGAATTAAGAGTTTTTACAAAATTTCTGAGTAAATAGATAGTCTGAGATTAAGCTCCAATTAAAATTCTGGTTATACCTTAATAGCCTAGGAGTGACATATTTGCAGGGTCATCTTCTTCAATCAGAATCAACCCATCCAGTATGTACCTTTCCAAAAGGCACATGGTTGGAAGTCACAGGCTGGTGTTTCTCAACCTTGGCAATTTTAAGATGTATAGACTTCATGCTGGCTGGGGAATTCTGGGACCTGAAGTCCACATACCTTTTTGTCTCTATATATATTTATTCTATTTTATCAACAAGAATAAAATGCAAAACAGAAAAACATACATCCAACATTAACAACAACAAAAAGAGGGGGGGAAACGTGTACAAAAAGGAAAAAAAATGCCTCAAATATCAAATAAATTTAACATTGTACATATAGAATCCACCCCAGCTGAATGCTGAGGAAAAAAAACCTGATAAATTTTCCTCCCCTTTACATAATGGGTATACAAATAGTAGACGTAGAAACCCATACATCTCAATATTACCAAGGTTGAGAAACATTGCAATAGATGCTGCATTTCAGTGGCATTGTGTCTTCTTTGTAATAATGAGTTTGGTCGTCAAAGTGCTAGCTTTTAGGAAACGTGGAACCAGAAGACATTTTGTGTGTCATGATACCTAGGACTGCAACTATAACTGTATTTTTAGTGTTTTTATGATTATGTAGTTTAATTTGTGTTATGATTTATTTTTTTTCTTTTATTACTGCTAAAAGTGTTGTGATTGCAGTAGGCTAAAGAAAAATCAAATAAAGATATACCGTAAATTATAAGCAAATAATTTATTATAACATTATATAATGCTTTTAGGATCACAATTGCCGAGTTTTAATAACCATTTTTTTCTTCTCCAATTGCATAATAATCTGTGATAAATGCAAAGTAAATAGTGAATAGCACTACTAATAAGAAATGTGAGTATATACTCAAATCAGTACACCAGTTTCAGTTTTCATGGAAGACTATATCAAGCTGTGAAGACTAAAAAGTCTCCAAAATAATTCTGAGTCCTACTTCATAAATAGCCTTGCTATTGGAAAATGCCACATCCTGACTTATGGTATAGAAAATGTCAAAATGGTGGCAATTTAGAAATAGTTCAAAGTCATCTGTATTATCAAATTGGATGTTTTACTCATCTATAGTACTTGCTACCAAAGTACTTGCTATCTTATCTGAAGAATTTCATGTGAGCACAGATTGTAATTTAGCATTTCAGCCCAGCTAGCAAATTGTGGTTTGCTCTGATGCCAGATGCTAAGCAATCAGTCTGCAATGGGACACTGGTTATTTGAGTTTTTCAAAAAGGCCAGCCAATTTTAGTAAAATGGCCAAAATGGGCTGCTATGGGCCAGTTCCTCTATTTTCTAAATTGACAGGAAAAGCTATTCCATAGCTCCTTTCTAGAGAGCTGGTATGCTTCCAGATGATCTAAATAGTACTCTCTGATACACAAAATGGGTGTTGGAAATGACAGCCAAAATTCTCCAACCCCTACGAATAGCAATAGCCCACAAACCCACAGCCACACTCCGTCAGGAATTATCCAAAACCAAAGACAAGACACAGAAGGATAAAAGAAACAACGTAATCTACAAAATCAACTGTAATGATTTCAACCATTTCTACGTGGGGCAAATATCACGTCAATTAAAAACCAGGATCCACGAACACCGACTGGCAGTCAAATGCCACAATCCTAAATCCTTAATCTCTACCGACACTGACACCAAACAACACCAGTTCGATTGGCGCAATACTAAAATCATCGGCCATGCTACCACCTGCCATGCCCGTGAGTTCATCAAAGCCTGGCACTCCACAAGCAATTCCATCAACGCACACATTGACCTACAACCAGCCTATGAGCCCCTCAGAATCCAAATCAACCACACAGCTAACCAGAGACAGCACTGACCCTCAACCAACCCACAAAAGCCCCCCTCTTCTCCTATCAGCAGTTCACCTTCCAGTGACCCTAACCTGATGTAACCTTCCCATCACAAGACCCATCACAAGCCTCTCACTGATGATTCACACCTGATCCATTACAAGATCCACCACAAGACCCTCACTTGACACACCCACACCTGAAGCCCTTAGAAACAGAACATTGACGCTGCTGAAAATGTTACCTAGTCTGGTAACGAAATGTATGGAAACCAACCCACGAGCTCGGAGAATAAACCTTCACCCTCATCCTACACCCGAGCTACAGATATTCGCCACTATTGCAAACTCTCTGATTTGACCATCTAATAATGTCATGGTTCCCCTTCATTTTGTTCCTCAATTACTGAATTACTGGAACATCTTACAGAAGTTTTTTTTTTCTTGCATGGAAAGCCGTCTTTTGCCTCCTGTCACAGCTCTGGGAGACATTTCAATCAGCATTCCACATCTGCTCCTAAATACGTGAAATTTATTTTGTCCAGGAAATGCTGGAGTCATCATACAGAGAAGGGATGATAATCTATTTTTCTTGCACCCAAGACTGCAAGAATAAATAATAAAATCAATAAAATTCAAAAATATAAATCAGATTATACAAAAGTGTCTTTTGGAATAATAATTAAGGGAACAAAAAAGTAGGACTTGCTTTTTAAAATTACAGCTCTATAAAGCTGAAAAGAATGTCTTGTAGGGAAAACTAGGGAACAAACCCTGGTACGCTACTGTTCACTTATAATATTACTTTGTTATACTCATTTATCCATGTATTTATCTTGTAGGCAGCATGTCTATTTGTACATAATATAAACACTACATTTTTTTTCTTAGTCTTTATATTATCAGAATAAAAAAAGTATCAGAAATAAAGTGATAGGTCCAGCACAATACACAAAAATAATGTGGAAATAAAGAATCCACTTCAGTGCAGCTTTGACCTACTGTACCTGAGTATTGGTTATTGGAAACCCCTTAAAAAGATGGATGCAAGAAAAGAAATACAGATGAGAGAAGGATAACCACACCACTCTTAAGTTATGGACCCATTCTAAATTCCTGCTGTGTGCTAAAGTACTTCACACTTTACAATTGTAATTTCTGGAATTTCTGATTCTTATCCATGTGTTTATCCATGGTACTTGCCCACATTAAAGAATTTCACATTTCATCATCAGTTTGTGGTAATCTTGGCAGGGAAGGTTGGTCAGACAATAGCTGGGTATGGTATTAAGAAGTGACCCACATCCTTTCCTACAGTCAGGAGAGCTTAAATTTTCCTCTCTGCCAAGGCTGTTTTGTCTGTGTGTGTTTTTTTGGGATTTCCTACATACTCAAGGCTTGTGGCCTCTGCTCTCCTGCCAGATGCCCTCTTCCCCTTCCAGAATGGCCTCGAGCAGATCAACATCAGAGCAACATCAATCGAAGGCATATGAGCGTCTTATGATTTAGTCTGTTTGAATGCAGTATCTCTAAGAAATAATCTTGATGACACATTAGAATAGTAAAGAAATAAAACAGTGGAAATTTGAGCAGTCCTTATTATTTATCATCCAGATCCTGAAGTTGAAACTCAAATACTTTGGCCACCTAATGAGAAGGAAGGACTCACTGGAGAAGAGCCTAATGCTGGGAAAGATTGAGGGCAATAGAAAAAGGGGACGACAGAGAATGAGGTGGCTGGATGGAGTCACTGAAGCAGTAGGCGTGAGTTTAAATGGACTCCAGAAGATGATAGAGGACAGGAAGGCCTGGAGGAACATTGTCCATGGGGTCGCGATGGGTCGGACATGACTTCGCAACTAACCACAACAACAACAACAACAACAAAAGCACAGGGGTCCTCAAACCTGGCCACTTTAAGACTTGTGGACTTCAACTCCCAGCCAGTTTGAGGACCTCTGCTTTAGCAAAAACTAAAAGTATCTTTTAAATTTAAATAAAATAAAATAGTAAAATAAAATGCTTCTCGGGCACAAATAAAAAATTTCACCATCTAGCAGTATGATATCTTACTGACTTTCAGAAGAATACGGTAACCTTTTTGGGTAGGGGGGTAATCAGATAATGGCTGAGATTATCTATCAGCAAGACTGTTAGGTTTAAATGAATGGGACTGAAATTATGATCAACATTTCCCTCTGGTTTTTTTTAAACATTTTATTAGATACAAAGAAAGAAAAAAGAATTAAAAAACATTGAACGTGGTGTATCATCTTTGACATATATCTTTGTCTAATCATTCCATACTTTACATATGAGAGTAAATGTTATATATACAGCTATACTTTTCTAGTAATCTTCCTCTATTTATATCCCTTCTATCGACTTCCTTCTTGTTTCCCTCCACTTGTAAAATTTATTCCAAATTAGGTAATATTCTGTTTCCTCCTGATTTTTTAATTCTTTAGTCATCTTATCCAATTCTGCACAATATAAAATTTTTCTTATTAACGCGTTTCCGCTAGGCACTTCAGTTGCTTTCCAGTTTTGGGCAAACAAGATTCTTGCCGCCGTTATCACATGTATAATTAAATATATATCATCTTTATTTATGTTTTTTTCTAATATTCCTAATAGGAACATCTCTGGTTTATATTGAATTTTTTTATCTGTCATTTCTATTATCCATTTCCAAACCCTAAGCCAGTAAACCTGTACTTCTTTACAAACCCACCAAACATGAAAAAATGTACCCTTTTCCTTAACATTTCCCTCTGCTTTCTAATAATGTTGCTTGCATGTTCTAATTGCATTACAAATGGCGAAAGAAGCAATCAGAATTCAATTGGCCTACAGAAATGAGAAAAGAATATTCTAAAATGATAATACTTTACTGGGCCCAGCCATAAAAGAATATGTAACCTTTTGAGTTCTGCAGAACTATTAATCTCTTACCAAAAAGGAGTTATTATAACTTATCTAATAACAAGGTTTGAATAATTTGGAAGTTTGCATATTCTCAACCTCATTTAGGATGGTCTGAAGAAACTTTTTATACTACCTATAAATTTTGGATTTCTTTTTCTTTTTAAGGAATTAACATCACTACAACTGGGGGGCCTGTACCCCAATTAGATTCTACTTTCAAGGAAAGAAAATTTCAAAGAGTCTGAAGAAGGAGCCCATATTTTGTGAATGTTATTCCCTATGACCATTAGAAATATTATATTTGCCTCAACTGATTTTACCAACTGAAATTTCATTTTAGTTTTGTAAATATAAATATTATAATGTTCTTGTTTGCGTGTTCTGCACCATTAGGCCCAGGTTCCTATGTACTTAATGTGTGTGGCAGGAAACAGATTGAGAATTAATAGGCTTTCTGTTTCCAGAGCTGGAAAGAGCAAATACATTTTTGGGGGGGATGCTAGCTATAACCTGACATTTTGCACTAAATGTATTTACTCTACAACCTTCTTCTTGGGACTAACTTTGAATTGTATGGCCTCAGAACATCTGACTTAATTGCTGAATACTCCTCTCTTTCTTGCTCCTGGTGTCCACCTCCTGTTTCTGCAGGAGTGGAGAATAGCATCTTGCCTGAAAAAAATTCTGGCACCACGTTGTCATTACATCATGATAGATACTGGATTTCCCCCCTTCTTTGCAACGAAGCACTCTGTATTCAAATATCTAACCTAAGATAGGCAATGTCAGCAATGGACTAAAGCCATTCCTGTTTCAACAAAATAAGGCACTATGCATGAATATTATATGATTAGAGTTTTATTCATCCACACCTATGAAATATTCTAGTATGGGTACATTCTTTATATTTTGCAAAGTACGGTTATCTCTCTAAACATGGGAAATTCTATTTTGATTATCTGAATGGACTGCTACATATTGATTAAACCATACTGGGAAATATAATTTATACATATTCTCATTGAACTATAATTGAGAAGGGCATTGCATTTGCTATTGGCCTTTGCAAATACTTTTTATTCAGCTAATTCTTCTGTCTATTTTACATTACCAACAGCAAGTTCTTGCTGAGGTATTTTATAATCCTTCCTGCATGCTGATCCTGCAGCAATACAGTTGTTTCCAGCCAACCTATTCCCTGGGCAATATAGACTTTTTCTTTTTTGTCTTTCACTCTAGAAGCAAAACTCATTAAGAGTTTTTGGGTGGATTCCAGTTTTGATCTTCCACTGACAGAAATGGAAGCTAGCCATCCTTCCAGCTTCTTCAGTTCACCCCAAATCTTCTTCAGAGGGTCCAAATTATCCAAAACAAATTTTAGGAGTTGAGGGGAGCAGGAAGAAGGAGAGTCTCCTTCTCCTACTCTTGATGATGGAAGAGTCTGTTCACCGGAGGACCAGCACAAATTTCTACAGTATACAAATTTACTGCTTTATGCAAATGATATTGAATTGCAAATTTGTTGCAAGTCAGATTGCTTGATGGCAAAAAGTGTGTGACATTCGAAAAATAGAACAGAAGATGGGACTGGTCAATCTGAGTACTGCAAGACGAAAAGGGATCTCTCAGGAGGATTACAACGAAAAGATCAAATTGACAGGTGGAGAGCAGAGAGAACATCAGAGCCTGCCATCAGCAGCCAAGAGGTCAGGAACTAGCATTTGAAAGGCATCAGAAGAAAAGGGCTCACCCCTGTGGAGTTTCTGAGATAGCTTCAATGCAATGCTGAAAACTCAAGCAGAGCATTTTAAGTGGCACTGGAAGCAAACATAAAAAATAAACCCTTAAAAATAAGTGCCATCAATAAGTCTGAGCAGATTATGCACTGTTAGAAAAGAACAGTAAACTTTATACCAAATTCTTCAGAAATAAAATAATTTGTACATTGGTGCAATAGATTTTGCAGAAGACCTCCTCCTTTTGGATGGGTGGGTGGGTGGATGGAAGTGGTTAAGCAACACATCATTTATATTTATTTCTAGGATAAAGAGAAAGTAAGAAAGAGGTGAAAACACAGCGATTGTAGCAAAAGTGACATGAGAGAAGAAAAGCATCAGCAAGTAAGATTAATGTGAAATAAGAATGAAATAATACATTTTGCTTCTTTGATCAATAAATACCAGGAACAGCCCCCCTTTAAGTTTAAGTTTAATTTAATGGGTTTCAATTCTCATTTGGGGTACGAATCCCAGCTTTCACAGAATTTATGAAATCTAGGAATGAGTATGGGCTCACGTATTTCTCTACGCACCTTTTCCTCCTATTGAATGCCAGTTTTGACACTATAATCTATACACATTCGTTCTGGTTGATACAAATCAAGAAATTTTGGCTCAATACAAACCAAATCAGCATGCTGAAGCTGGTGGAAAGAAGGAAAGCTAAGACAAACTGTCTGAATTGGATGCCTAGCTAAACGTTTCAAAGCGATTCTCAATTATCCTATTGGGATCTACTTTGGAATCAACATTTCCAGGATCCTGCTGGCCCTAAGGCTATACCCCCAGATCCCTAACACTGAAGTTCTTTCCTTCTGTTCTGCCCTGTTAATTTGTCTGCCTTCTCCAAGCATGTCACTAATGACCAAAACAAAGATGAAGTCCACCAACTTCCATTAAGTTTTGCTCCCCGCTTCTGGATAGTAGTGTAATGAATGAATGCCATCAGAGAATGCAGTAAGGTGATAGAGATTTTATTTTAAACTCTGATTATTTGGATCTGACATTGATTATTATATTTATTACAACCAGTGGCAATATTAAAACTTCTTTCAATTCTCTTCATTAAGCTCACAGGGCTTCACAGTATTCTAAATACTGCAAAATCCCAAAAACAAAATACTACCCTGGCCACTGAATTTCAATCCATTAGAAACGCTGCATGATTTGGCTCAAATTGTTTACAGCTAATTTGCCTTCTGTAGACTGCTCCTTTTTGTGATCCCAATTCTAATTTTTTTTCTTTCATTTTAATCCCCTTGTATTAGTAAGCAATGAATTATTGTAAGAGACATTGCTAGAATTAAAATATTTCTGCCATCGTAAACACCTCTTCTTAAATTGATATGTCCAGGGGCTAAGACTATAAAAAAAACTCTCTTCAGATCCTAAAAAACATCCATCATGTCTCCCTCTATGTCTATGGCTACATTAGAAAACCAGATAATTAGATTTTAATGACAGAAATAGGTTTAACATCAACCACAGCTTACAGTTATATCCTCCTCTTCTCTGACATGGTTTAAAATAAACTCCAACTATTGAAAGAAGAGCTGAAATGCCAGAATTTGTAGTTGGCCAATAGCCAGGTAGTTTAGAGTTATACTAGTTCTAGTCTTGATACATTTTGAGTTATAGCAGGCTAAAGATGAATTAAATTACAATGAAACCATAAATCCCATCTTGCAGGAAAATCACATTGGATGTAGCTTTGCTGTCCTACTTACCCCAATTTAGGAAAGAGAAGCTGGTATGTAAACTTGGTGCTTTGCTTCTTTGTTTGCATATAACACTAAACTATGGTTTAATACAATATCCAAGCTAACCCACCATGTATCTGTTCCCTTTTGCTTCAGTTAAAAGCTCTACACCCAGAATCAAACACATTTACAGCAGTATTTGTAGAATTCCATTTGGTTATTTATCATGCCAGCCATAACTTTAAAAATGACGCAGGGAGTGCCAATGTGTATTACACATCCCATACTTTCCAGCAATAAAACCATTATTCTGTTTTGACAATTTGTATACAAATTTGCCTTGATTTTAAATATTTATGTTTTAACTGCACATCTATAGATATATATTTTCATGACTGTAAGTCACCCAGAGTTATCTTACGGTAAGATGGGGGGGGGCAATAAATTTTATAAACAAACAATAATGATTTTTGTCATGCATTTCATCAGCAGAATTGCAATTAATCAAGGTTCCTTAACAGCAGGGCTTTTTTTCTCGGAGAAAAGGTGGCGGAACTCAAACCTGGCCACGCCCTCATCAAACCCTAGGACCGCCCCTTTAGAGAACAGGAATGCAAGTAAAATTTGGGAGGGGCTATTTCCGGTGCGGCCGGCCCGGAAAAAGGTGCCGGAACGCGGTTCCGCCGCGTTCCGGCTGAAAAAAAGCCCTGCTTAACAGTATATATGCATATATGGGGATAGAGACAGAGAGAGATGCTGGTTCAAAGAGACCAATGAGCAGTCCACTCATGCAAATGTCAAGATATGGAATACCCACACTTAGATATTACAAGTGAATAGATAGATTTCTTGTAGATAGGTCACACTCAGAAAGAATGAAGCTTTGATATCTGATTAAAAATTGCAATGCTAACTTTCAGGCTCAAAGATCCCTATTCTTGATTGCTCACAGTTTCTTTAGAACAATTAAACAAACAAATATAGTAACATGAGCATTCCAAACTGACTGAATGATTATCTAATGGCAAATGTAGTTTAATACACCTAGTCCTATGACCACAATTGAGCCCAAAGTTTCTGTTGGTAAATGAGACAGTTATTAAGTACGTTTTGCCCCCATTTTACGACATTTCTTGCCACAGTTGTTAGATGAATCACCACAGTTGTTAGTAACATGGTCGTTAAATGAATCTAGCTTCCCCATTGACTTTGCTTGTCAGAAGGTTGCAAAAGGTGATCACATGACCCCGGGACATTGCAACTGTCATAAATCTGAACCAGTTTTCAAGCATCCGAATGTAAATCATGTGACCATGGGGATGCCGCAACAGTCATAAGTGTGAAAAATGGTCATGAGTCACTTTTTTCAGTGCCGTTGTAACTTTGAATAGTTATTAAACAAACTGTTGTAAGTCGAGGACTACCTGTACTGGCAGATGTGTGGTGGTGATGCAAATGCATAGAAGACCAAAACCTCCTAATTTATATACACAATGATAGATCTCTTAACTATTTCTTATCTATGAATTTGCCAATAATGAGAGGAGGCTCGTTTCTATAATTTTATGATAGAAGGTAATTTGTAACATTCCTATATTTTCATATGTTCTTTCTTTTTTCTGTTAATGAACATTCCGAAGAATATGCAGAAATATTGTATTGCTACAGTATCTGACGACCAGCAATATTAGCAATATTAGAACCTCAGCACACTCACAGAATTTCATTTTTAAGTTTTTCCTATGATGATAGAGGGGAGAGAGGCATTTACAAAGCAGCTTTCCACATGACATTTGTGAAATGAAATAACTTGTGCTCCCCATTCTCCAAAGCCAGTACTTGGGAGGCCCTAACTTCAAGCTTAAATCTTTATTGCAAGTATCCCTATAACATATTTTAGCACTTGAATGCCAAACTATGAACTCTTAATGAGTTGGTAAAAATGAATAGATTTTTCAAGATAAGTGTCTTGAGTATTGAGAAGGCATCGTTTTAGGACATTTTGAACTTTGTGGAGGTTCCAGTGAGAAGCTTTCCTCAAAGCTTGTAAAGGGCATGAGTCAGAATGCCTAACTTACAAAAAGGATGTTCTACAACAATCTCTTATCTTTTCCTGTTGTAAAGTACCCTGCAACCATGTAAAGGGCAGGGAAGGCACCATGGTGGTACAGTGGTTAGAATGCAACATTGCAGACTAATTCTGCCAACTGTTCCAGCAGTTTGATTCTCACCAGCTCAAGGTTGACTCAGCCTTCCATCTTTCCGAAGTCATTAAAATGAGGAGCCAGATTGTTGGGGGCAATAGGCTGACTCTGTTAAACCACTTAGAGAGGGCTGTAAAACACTGTGAAGTGGTATATAAGTCTAAGTGCTATTGCTAAGGTTGTCTTCAACTGCAGGTGATGTTCATAGGAAAAGGGCTAATGTAGCTTGTAATTGTCATGCTCAGATACTTGACCTTTTTCAGACCACATATAGATTTAATCCACTCTATTCCTTTACAGGGCTAGTAAAGCAATAATGCATGATCAAGGCTTTCCAGGCAATACAGTAATTTAACCCTGCAACATGTGAGGAAGGACACACAAGTGAAGTGTTTTTGTTTTATGGTAGTTTGTTTCTATATTTTTTTTAATTAAAAAACCCCTAATTTCTCCCAAATGTGTACTGCTTTTAGTTAGTCTGATGTTACCTAACTAAAGGGTGTCCCAGTTCTCTTCTCACTGTAGAAACACGTCTGCCCTCTCAGCTTAATTTAGCTACAAATGTTCAAGAATAGCTTTCATTAAATAGGGCCCAATGGTTTAAATCTGAAATTATTCAATCTGTGCCTCACCAACTGAATTTATTAAACTTGGAGAGAATTAACCAAGCAGTTGCACTTGCAAAGAGTACCAAGAATTAGCTTTCAGTTTCCATGAACATCTGCTGGATGAAACTGCAAAGTCCTAATTGCCATGTTAATATTGATCTATAATTTCCATGTATTACAGTTAGAGGACTAGAATAATGAGTCACTATCTAAATAATGTTTATTAAAAATAATTGAAATGTTTATTGGAGAAGCTTATATAGGGAGTGAAAGCGGCGTTGTTCTTACCTGAACGCCTTTTCTCAGCAGAGTGGTGTAGAGTCCACAGGATGGGTTAATTATGCAATCCTGCCTAGCAGACTAAGACAAGAAAAAAAAAACTCTTGCCACGCCTCTCTCTGGGTGTGTCTTCCCCAGTTTTTGGCACATGTCGAGGCGCAAAATGCAGACGCAAGGCTCCAAATAAAAGTGAGAGGAAAGAACCAAAGGACACATGTCTAGACAAGAAATAACAGGGGGGGATGTGGACTCTACACCACTCTGCTGAGAAAAGGCGTTCAGGTAAGAACAACGCCGCTTTCTCCAGCAGATGGTGGTGTAGAGTCCACAGGATGGGACATACCAAAGCCGCTCATGTCCCTGAAGGGNATCTGAACCTGGAAAAGAACCTTGGGATCTGCGCGTTTGCCGGGGAAGCAAAGAGGTCTAGGACTGGCTGCCCGAACCTGAGGGCTGCCTCCCTGAACAGGAATGGATCTAGCTTCCATTCTGAATGGTCTATGGTGGCCCTGCTCAGGGAGTCCGCTTGTAGATTGTCCACCCCCGAGATGTGATCCGCTCGGATGGATTTCAGATTGGTTTCCGCCCAGAGACCCAATGCCATGGCCTCCTGCATGAGAGACCAAGAGTGGGTCCCTCCCTGTTTGTTTATGTGCGCCTTGGCCGTAATGTTGTCCGTCAGGACCAGTATGTGTCTCCCTTTTACCAGGGGAGAGAATTCCCGAAGAGCCAGGTGTACTGCTCTCAGCTCTAACCAATTTATGTTGTGGGTCAGATCTGACCGTGACCACCGACCCTGAGCGAGGTGATTGTGGATATGAGCCCCCCAGCCGAATAGGCTGGCGTCTGTGGTCAGGGTAACCCTGGTTGGCTCCTTGAAGAATGTACCCCTGGAAATGGCGGATGAAGTCCACCAGAGTAGGGATACCAGCGTCTGGTGCAGAACCCTGACCCTTGTTTTTGATGCACTGATGTTGCGTCTCTGATATGGGAGAAGGAACCACTGGAGACTCCGGGAACGAAGTCTGGCCCATGGCACGATGCCTAAGCAAGAGACCATCTTCCCTAGGACTTGTGAGAGATGCACCAGGGGCACCCACTGTTCCCTGCAGACCTGGAGTGCCAGTGTCCGGATGCTGACCTGACGTTCCGGAGAGAGATAAACCTTGCAAAGGTCTGAGTCTATTAAGGCTCCTAGATGGATAAGTCGCTTTGTGGGGACCGTGTGGCTCTTTCTGAAATTCACAGAAAACCCGTGTTCTTGAAGAGTCCGCAGAGTAATTTTTAGGTCCGACTCGGCTGAGTGAAGGGACCTGGACAACACGAGTATGTCGTCCAGGTAACACTGGACTCGCACTGGCCTCATCCGTAGATGAGCCGCCAGCACCGCCAGGACCTTCGTGAAGACCCGGGGGGCTGAGGACAGGCCAAAGGGAAGAGCCCGATACTGGTAATGCCTGTGTGCGTAGGCAAACCTCAGGAACCTGCGGTGTTCTGGTAAGATTGGAATGTGGAAATAGGCCTCCGTCAGGTCGACGGAGGAGAGGAAGTCTCCCTTCCTGACGCTTGCTAAGATTGAATTTCTTGTAAACAAGAAAGCGGTTGAGACCCTTCAAATCCAAGATGGCTCGCCAGCCCCCCGAGGTCTTTGGGACCACGAACAGTATTGAGTAGAATCCGGTTCCTACCTGATCTGGAGGAACCCTTTCTATGGCCCTGATGTCCAGCAGGTGGGCGATCGCTGTTGTTACCAGGGAGGCCTTTGACCGATTTCTTGAAACCGGACACTGTATGAAACGGTCTGGAGGGTAAGACTGAAATTCCAGGGAGAGACCATGTCTTATGGTCTCCCTGACCCAGGCGTCCGTGGTGGTGCCCTCCCAGACGTCGCAAAACAGGGCCAGCCGACCCCCGATGGGATAGTCCCCTTCGGCGTCACTTGGATCGCCTAAAGGGCTGCCCTCCTGAGCCCCTGAAGGGACGCTTGGACTGGGACTGGCCCCTGGCTCCTCCACTCTGGCGGTCCTGCTGGCGGTCTTGCCTAGGAAGGTAAGACCGTGAGCCTCTGGGCCAATCCCAGGACTGCCCCCCCCCGAAAGGGCTGTCTCCATTCCCAAGAGTCACCCGAACGAAAGGATGACCTGCGATAGCCGGATTGAGGTCTCCTATCAAATTTCTTTGAAGGGTGGACCAAGACTTTACGCTTGTCCTTGCCCTCAGACACGTGAGGGTCAAGGACAGCACCAAACAAGTTCTTACCGCTGTACCTGGACGTAGAGAGGCGCCACTTAGATTTTAAGTCCGTGCGCCATTGCTTTAGCCAGAGGAGTCTTCGCGACGCCACCGTGGCAGCAATGGAGCGAGCTGAACATTTGGCAGAATGCAATGAAGCATCAGCTACGTATTCTGATGCAGCTATTATCTTACCCAGATTCTGGTGGGCTCTGACCTGGTCAGGCGAAATAAGCGTCTGAAGGTCCCGCAGCCACATGATCGCAGCACGGGCAAAGAAGGAGGACGAAGTGGCTGACCGTATTGCCCAGGCCGAAGATTGATGAGGCCTGCGGCCCAGGAATTCAAACTTCTTATCCTCTGCCTTTAAATACTCAGCCATGTCACCTGGAATGGCGGTGTTGGAAAACAGAGAGGCCAGCGGGGCATCCACGGAAGGAACCTCTAAAAGGGATGCAAAGGAAGATGACACATTATATAATTTCTTATCCAAACCACTAGGAGAAGGCGTGGAAGCAAGAGAAGCC
>NW_015392234.1:17615-20886 GCF_001527695.2 Protobothrops mucrosquamatus | reverse complement strand
TTCAAACCGGTCAGTCCTAGAAGAGATCAACCCCGACTGCTCTTTAGAAGGCCAGATCCTGAAGTTGAAACTCAAATACTTTGGCCACCTAATGAGAAGGAAGGACTCACTGGAGAAGGGCCTAATGCTGGGAAAGATTGAGGGCAATAGAAGAAGGGGATGACAGAGAATGAGGTGGCTGGATGGAGTCACTGAAGCAATAGGCGTGAGCTTAAATAGACTCCAGAAGATGGTAGAGGACAGGAAGACATGGAGGAATGTTGTCCATGGGGTCGTGATGGATCGGACATGACTTTGCAACTAACAACAACAACAAAGGTAAGAGTGTGTTATCCTTCATTGTGGAAAAAGAGTCAGTCAGTGAGAGCCAGAATGGGCAGGTCAAAATCAGAAAGGGAAGAGAACTGAACTGAGAGAAGAAGGGAACTGAGAGAAGAAGGAAGTGGTGCAAGGCCTGAGACCATCCATCTAATCCATAGGAAGCATGTTTATTGGGATACATGCAAATCAGATAAAAGTGCAAAACCATCCATTGCTAACCTATCCTACATTTTATTGCTCCCAATTGTATAGAGAGGGAGAAAGCTATTGCATTCGATAGTGAATTTCAATAGCCTTTTTCTTTCTCCAAGCAAGTGCAGGCATATAAATTGCAGGAACTCAGATTCAGCAAGCAGAACACTTCCCTCCAGGCACTGCTCTGTCCGATTTATAAAGCAGTGCCTGGGAGGGAGATGGCCAGCCTGCATATAAGCCATCTTGCAGCTTGTATCTCGTGTGGCTTGCATTTGAAACCTTCTCCTGTGCAGGTTGTCCTCAAGTTACAACCACAATTGAGTTTCCTTGGGAAGCAATCTTTTTTTATCCATTTTTCTTTCTTTTCTTTGACGGAAGAGCAGGAGAGGCAGGCCTCTGTACACGTAGTCTTTGACTTAACAACAGTTCATTCAGTGACCGTTCAGAGTTACAGCGGCACTGAAAAAAGTGACTTATGACCGTTTTTCACACTTACGACTGTTGCAGCATCCCCATGGTTACGGGATCAAAATTCAAACCCACGGCAACTGACTCATATTTGTAACGGTTGCAGTGTCCCGGGGTCACGTGATCCCCTTTGGCGACCTTCTGGCAAGCACAGTCCATGGGAAGTCAGATTCCCTTAATAACCATGTGACTAACTTAACAACTGCAGTGATTCACTTAACAAATATGGCAAGACTGGTCGTTAAATGGGACAAAACCCGCTTAACAAATCGTTCACTTAGCACAGGGGTAGGCAACCTTGGCTCTTTTATGACTCGTAGACTTCAACTCCCAGAATTCCTGAGACAACCATGCTGGCTCAGGAATTCTGGGAGTTGAAGTCCACAAGTCATAAAAGAGCCAAGGTTGCCTACCCCTGAGTTAGCAACATAAATTTTGGGCTCAATTGTGGTTGTAANATCATAAAGAAGCCATGTCTGTAGGTGGAAAACTATCAGCAATAGCTGAATGGTACCAAGTAGACTGACGCTTATTTTAATGAACTCTGCATTAGATGTAGGGGAAGAGTATGGGAAGACATCATTTAAGTTCCTCAAAGCAACTAACAAACAAGGAGACCATATAAAAAGGCAGGCTGCTTCTGTCTAAGGCAGTGGTTGTGAACCTATGGCACGCGGGCCAGAGGCGGCACTCAGAGCCCTCTCTATGGGCACGTGCACTGCCACTAGCAGCTCGCGCAGGTCCATTAGGCCGCCGCCCAGAGCAGCAGCCCCGCCCAGCACAAAGCAGGCAAAACGGCCGGCTAGCAAGCTCAGGTAGAGGTGTTAGAGCATTGAGGTGGCCACGCCTACCTGGCCACACCCACCCAATCTGCTGTGACCACCCTGGCCATGCCCACCCAGTGGGCCACACCCCCCACTCTCCCTGAGGGAACCACAGTGCTGATGCGGCCCTGGCACTTTGCAATAAATAAGTGAGTTTTGGGTTGCTGTTTGGGCACTCTATCTCTAAAAGGTTCGCCATCACTGGTCTAAGGTCTACCTGCCCAGCCATCAGACCGTGAATACTCTGCCTTATTTGTACAGATGACCCCAGGTTGCCTGTGAATTAAGGGCTGGTGCCCCTCCAATGAGCAAGTGAGGTCATGATGGAAGTATATAAAGTTTATATTTGAATGTTAAATTAATTACTTTCAACTGTTACAATAACTTAAAAATTTAACATTTTTTTTGTCTCAGTACAAACTTTAAATAGCAGAACCTTTTGAAGGCCATCTACAAGGCTTTAGGAGATCACATATGACCCTGATACCTGAGATTCTGCACTCTTGAATTGGCCAGTGAGAAAACTACCTTAAGCAGGGAACCGGAGAATGTTTTGAAAGGTGGAGCCTGCAGTCAGCTCTCTGTCCTGACAGCCAGCTAGCCCAATTTGGTGGAGAACAAGCTACTGTCCCCAGTACAGTAGTGTTATAAATTCAGATGTGACTTTAGATGACTTGCTTACAAAGAATGTGGGGATAAAAGCAACATTTTGCTTTTGTCTCAGCCTGGCAGAAAAAGGCTTTAGTCCATATCCTTTTGTCCATCAGTTTCCTTGAGTGATTCTGTCTTCCAATGAATATTTTCTACATTCCCTTTTTTGTCAGGATTGTTTTGAGGAGGAGGAGGAGGAGGAGGAGGAGGAGGAGGAGGAAAAAAGTCAGGACCTACATAGGAGACTGGAGTATCTCAGGCATTGAGATAAACAAAAACAGCTGGAATAAATGTCCAAATCTGTTTTTCTGTTGATAAGTTTGGTCAAGTGAAAGAAATGGCAATAAAATCAAGAGTCTAACTTTTGTAAGAATGTTTTGTTGAGACTGGTGTTTCTACAAAAGAAAAGAAAGATATACTTCAGAAAACAGCAGAGCGATAGATAAGCCTGAATTATTTAAGTCTACCTAAGGTAACAAAAGTGCATATAGTCAAGGCCATGGTTTTTCCAGTTGCAATGTATGGCTGTGAAAGTTGGACCATTAGAAAGGCTGAACACCAAAGAATTGAGGTCTTTGAACTATGGTGCTGGAGAAGACTCCTGTGAGTCCCCTGGACTGCAAGGCGTTCAAACCGGTCAGTCCTAGAAGAGATCAACCCCGACTGCTCTTTAGAAGGCCAGATCCTGAAGTTGAAACTCAAATACTTTGGCCACCTAATGAGAAGGAAGGACTCACTGGAGAAGGGCCTAATGCTGGGAAAGATTGAGGGCAATAGAAGAAGGGGATGACAGAGAATGAGGTGGCTGGATG
>NW_015392234.1:11651-14419 GCF_001527695.2 Protobothrops mucrosquamatus | reverse complement strand
CTGTTCGGTTCCGTGAAGATTTATGTGTTTAAAATTCAGTTTGAATCTATTGTCGTGATGTTAACCACTGTGACAGATTATGCATGTAAAATATGTGCATTTTAACAGGATGGAAAACAGACTTTAAATTGAATTTGCTAAAGGAACACTGCATTTTCCTTGCATTGCTCTTTTGCCAAAAAAAATAATAATACAAAACCGAGTAACGTGGAACACCATTTAACTTTATTTTAGAAAGTTACTTGATTTCCAATATCGTTTCGTGATGCGCAAAAGTTTAAACAAGCAGTTTTACATAGTCATGGGTCATATAAGTATTAGAGCCAGCTAAAATGCGATGCCATAAATACAGTTATGTATAAAATTAAAATGATCATGGATTAAATTCTATATTGATTCAGTGTTAAGAACACCGAAAAGTAAAACTGAAAAAAAACACATTCCAGGAAAGCTCAAGATTTGTCCATTCCAACTTTTTCACATTTAGCTGTTGACTTTGCAACTGGACTGCACAGGTCAACCTGTGAACATCTGGGTCAATTTCTTTAGCATTTTACCATAACGTTTTCAGTGGATTGTTCGCGATTGAGTAAATATAGTCTTTAAACTCATTCCTGCATCTCATTTCCACTTGTTTGTCAAAAACTGACCATGGGTCCAATTTGCAGAATCACACGAGCACATATTGTTCATCTGTGTTACTTTTTCTAGTTTTCTTTGATGCAATGGAAACGTTAAGCTCTGTGGTGCCACCCAAACTGCATATCTTTACCTTGAAAAATTACTTGTTGCAATAACCGATCCTGACTTTTGGGGGGACTTTTGAGGTAACTTTTCCTCCTTTTCTACATTGGAAAAAGAAACAGGAGACATTCCTCTATCAGAAGGCTACTGCTTATTTTAAAGCCATTTACTGAGGATCACAAGGAAGTGAGCCACTTACTTCAAAATATAATGAGAAAACAATGATTAGAGACCATACCTGCAGCCTTTGTTCTTTCAGAAACCACCAAACTGCCACAAAATTATCTTTGCTCTTAACTGGTGATTTGATAACAAAATCCATTTAAAATTTAGACGAAAGGATCTGGAATCTCTATTCTTCTTTTTGTTCTAGAAGGTCCCTCTGTCTATGGAGGGGATTTTCAGACAGAACAAAGAAACTCAACTCTGTTCAATGGAAGGGAAAAATAAATGAAACCTATCTCCCCTCTTCCAGAGATGAAAATAGAATTCTGCTTATTGGATATTTCCAACACAAAAGACAATTTCAGAATTCCAGATAATACAAGTAACTATCTAATACAGATAAATAACTAGTCATCGCAAAGGAGGGAATTTTAAAATCTGCTAAACGCTACGAACTTTTATCCACTAGGCTGAGGTGAAAAAGATACACAGCAGATCCTAGAAAGAGAGGTTGACTACCTATGATTAAAAAAAACAGATAAGAAACATTCCAAAGGGTGATTAAAAAAAAAGGTCATGAATGCTTGTGAATAATAGGATATAAAAGTATATAAAATGTGTCTGCCTCACATTCATATTTGGGAAGCATGCCTGCTCAGATGACCACAATAAATCTTTCTTGGAAAACTCTTCTACAGACCAAATCTGAATCAAAATTTCCATCCCCAAATAGTTTAAGTCGCTAGAATTTAACTCTAGAGTTAAACAACTGTAATGATGTATCTTGAGAGTCTGCAGCTCATTTCCATCTTACCCATTTTAATGTTCATGCACCATTTCTGAGTCCTAAAAGGCAGGTGAGTTTTGTCATCGTGATCATTTCCCGTATCTGCCAGGATTTTAAGGAGGATATTTGAGACAGTGGAATGGGCCACAATTAATTCTACCTCATCTTGCACAGAGAGCTTTTCAAAGAGTTAAGGGGCATCTCTGTGGAATGCAGGAAACGTTCAACCAGTGCATTTACAGGATTCACCCACAATCTCAGAGTCATCAGCCACACAATTTGTTCCCGTCATGCAACTTCTTCCCTCCATCTAGTCTTCTGCAATATATGAACAATTGCCTTGGGTAAATGCACTTAGTCATGATAGCTCTCCTGTTGGCATATCCTTTACCTCCAGGCCATTCCCTTCCTTTAGAGAACGATTTGGATGAGGGGATAGATGGGGAACTCATCAAATTTGCGGATGACACCAAGCTGGCAGGAATAGCCAACACTCCAGAAGACAGGCTTAAGATACAGGAGGACCTGGACAGACTTGAATACTGGGCGCTATGTAACAAAATGAAATTCAATGGTGAAAAAAGTAAGGTTCTACATTTAGGCAAGAAAAACCAAATGTACAGGTATAGTATAGGGGGTACCTTGCTCAATAGTAGTAACTGTGAGAGGAATCTCGGAGTCCTAGTGGACAATCACTTAAATATGAGCCAGCAGTGTGCTGCAGCTGCCAAAAAAGCCAACTCAGTGCTGGGCTGCATTAACAGAAGGATAGAATCAAGATCACATGAAGTATTAATACCACTTTACAATGCCTTGGTAAGGCCACACTTGGAATACTGCATCCAGTTTTGGTCACCACGATGTAAAAAAGAAGTTGAGACTCTAGAAAGAGTACAGAGAAGAGCAACAAAGATGATTAGGGGACTGGAGGCTAAAACATATAAGGAACGGTTGCTGGAATTGGGTATGTCTAGTTTAACGAAGAGAAGGACGAGGGGGGACATGATAGCAGTGTTCCAATATCTCAGGGGCTGCCACAAAGAAGAGGGAGTCAAGCTATTCTCCAAAGCGC
>NW_015392234.1:7500-10653 GCF_001527695.2 Protobothrops mucrosquamatus | reverse complement strand
AGACTCTAGAAAGAGTACAGAGAAGAGCAACAAAGATGATTAGGGGACTGGAGGCTAAAACATATAAGGAACGGTTGCTGGAATTGGGTATGTCTAGTTTAACGAAGAGAAGGACGAGGGGGGACATGATAGCAGTGTTCCAATATCTCAGGGGCTGCCACAAAGAAGAGGGAGTCAAGCTATTCTCCAAAGCGCCTGAGAGCAGGACAAGAAGCAACAGGTGGAAACTAATCAAGGAGAGAAGCAACCTAGAACTAAGGAGAAACTTCCTGACAGTTATAACAATTAACCAGTGGAACAACCTGCCTCCAGAAGCGGTGAATGCTCCAATACTGGAAGTTTTTCAGAAGAGATTGGACAGCCATCTGTCTGAAATGGTGTAGGGTTTCCTGCCTGAGCAGGGGGTTGGACTCGATGACCTCCAAGGTCCCTTCCAACTATTATTATTATTATTATTATTATTATTATTATTATTATTATTATTATTATTATTATTATTATTATTATTATTATTATTATTATTATTATTATTATTATTATTATTACTATCCTGCACTCCCTGAACTAGCCTGGTGCTCTCTCATTGCCAGTAAGATGCCAGAGGGAACGGGAGAGAAGTCATTTTGGTTTTGGGCTGGGCACCTCTCTGTGAAAAGAGTCCACATGCCATAAGGACTTGAAGAGTAAAAATGTTTCAAAATGCAATCCAAAAGAATTTCCACATCTCTTGAGCTGAAGCTGAGAGTACCTGCTTAGGTACTATTTACAACCACAAGAAAGAAAAGCCTGAAATCCTTTTTTAGTTCTTTCCTCGGCTGAATACAAACTGGAGCTTAATTGTGAGTTTTAAAATCATGCATAGCACGGTACTGAAAAGCTCCAGCAATTTCATCCTGAATCATTTTTCTTCTGTGACAAATGCCAGGTTTCACAAAGACTTATTGCTCATTAGGGGAAGAGGAGATGATAGCAGATGTGGGGGAAGCCTTTATCTTTTTTTTCCATTGGGGGAGTTTCTGTGCTTCTCCCTAAAATGATATTTCAAATATAGAGGGAATAAAAAGTGTAATGCTTAACCTCTGCATAACGTCTGTTAACAGTAAGAATAATCTTACGTTATTCTTCCAGTAACCCCACCGATTATTCAAGATAATGGTAATCTGTTAACCTGTACCTAATCACAATTTACAGCACCTCAATCAAATGCTGCGTGGCCTTCCTTTAAACCTTCATTTTAACATATACGAGATCACATAATCTGATCATACGCTTTTATAGAAGCCACACTGCAAGTCACGTATTTACCAAGAAAGGATAAGTGGCAACCATGTAATTTTCCACATGATATTAAATTGTATTGTTTACCAAAGAAGATCTCCCAGAGAAAGTAAACAGGGAAGAAAGCAAAGAAAACTCTGCCTGCTTTACTAAACAACAGCTGTACTTAAGCTCGCAGGAGAAGATTTAGAAGCTATTCTCTGAATGCATTTTGGAAGCAACAATTCAGAGCTCTTGGGATTTATAAATTCCTCTCGGGCTTTACAATCCTGTTTTCTCAAGTAAACATCTCTAGAAGTGGAATCTTTTACGTCCCCCTCCCCAAATCCTCTCAACACATTTGAATCAAAAAGAGAATTATAAGCCTTCACAAAGTTTTGCGGAGATAGGAAAATCTGCCATTTTGTGGATTAGAGAGATCAGTTCTGATCTTATTTTCCAATGAAAACAGATGCGTTCCTCGTGTACTGCAAGAATCAGCTCTCAAGTACTGCTAGTGCTACATTAATATTAAACGCTAGGAGCCATATTTCTATTGATTTTTTTTCCTTGGCTATCCAAGGGGAGACTGAAAACAGCAGTATCTTGATTTTGATCCTTGAGAAAGTTGCTATTTAACTGGCTCTGAAAACCTAAGAATGTGAAGGAGAGAATGAATATAATAGTAGTAAATGAATGGAAACAATAGCTCAAACCTGGAGAAAATTAGATTTTTAATTGCATGTTAAAATTATACATAGGCTCTGGTCTAACATATGTTTTACATGAGTACAACTGCACTATTGGAGCCGTGGTGGTAAAGTGACTAGAATGCAGTACTGCAGGTTAACTCTGCCCACTGCCAGGAGTTCAATCCTGATCAGCTCAAGGTTGACTCAGCCTTCCATCCTTCCAAGGTCGATAAAATGAGGACCCAGATTGTTTGGGGGGGGGACAATATGCTGACATTTGTAAAGCACTATGGAGCAGTATATAAGTCTAAGTGCTATTGCTGTTGAACTTCAGTCCCAAGGATAAGTGGGACATGTCAATTAAATGCAACAATGTATTTCAAACTATGAGATAGGATTTCCTGGGGGAGGAACGGTAGTAAGGTTAAACATATGGAGCCAGTTATCACTCAGAATTATCCACCAATCACAGCAGGGCTTATATAATTAAGGTTTATATCCTATGAATGTGATTAGGATGTAAGTGTTCCACGTGGTAATTTTCTAGTGTAGATCCCAATCTCTCTTATTCAAATTGCCTTTCCAATCTGCCCGAAATGGGGAAAAAAATAGATATGGAGTCAAGTTATGCAATCTCATTTACAGCATAGACACATTAGTTATCGTTAGNATGCTAGAAGGGAGTGGGATTTGCTTTCTGTTTATAGACAAGTGGCTTGCCATATCAGTGTTGGTGGGAGTGGTCTCGGTGATTTCTTGATTAGGCTGCTATTTAGGCTTGTTTGTCTGAGTTGGTGGTTCCTTGATTGGGGGATTGTTTACTGCTTGTTTTGTTATGTTGTTTATTACAATTATGTTACCTAATTGGGTAATGCAATATCTATGAGAAAACAGCCGTGGTCAGAAAGTACAAGGAACCCACATGCCTACAATTCATTTGTTTCTTCCTCTCTTTAATGGCTAGTTAAAATTACCCAGTCAGGTTTCTAATTCCAATTCCTGCCCAACTCATTGGCTGCTGGTAAAGGGTGGGTAGAAAAATTCAGCCTATCAGAACATCAGAAATATTAGAGACCCAAAAAGGAAGAGTTGGAGGTACACCATCCTTATTTTTAGCAGCAGGTGTGCATGTGACATTTCATTTTGTCCTTTTAGTCCACTTACTGCAAATGCTCACATATCATGCCATTCTGCTTATTGTGTG
>NW_015392234.1:0-2500 GCF_001527695.2 Protobothrops mucrosquamatus | reverse complement strand
TTTGGAGTATCCTAACATTTATTTAGGCAACCTTTCATTGCTCAGTCTTCTCTCCTACATGCCTGCCTGCCTGCCTACATGCAAAATTGTATGTAAAATTGTACATGTAATACATTTGTACATAATAAGAGTATTTTTGCTGATAGCAGAATTATCAAGTCAACTATCCTCAATTTATTTACACTTAAGAAGGTCATCCAAACATAGGACATATGCCAGCAATAGCTGGTTCTTGCCACGGAATATGGCCATAAGCAAGCCATTTTTTTTCTGCACTAGTAAATTCTCCTTTCTCAGTATTCTTTTTTTTCCCAAGGAACCATTTAAGATAATCCATATAAATTCCTTGGTCTAATATTCTGTTGCTCTGAAAAAAAAAGTGATGAGGATACACTTGGTTGAATAGTATCCTTGCTATAACTACAAAGATTGTAAAAAAAAAATTTAAAATATTTAGCAAAGTTGCCTCAGATTAAACAAAAGCTCGAACAAGAAATCAATATATATAAGGGAAAAATGCTCTTTAAAATACTTTCACAATGTCTATTGGTACACAGAGGCGTAGCGTGGGGGGTGCAGGGGGGGCCGGCCGCACCGGGCGCAACATCTGGGGGGGGCGCGCTCGCACTCGCAGCTCTCTGCCCCTGCCTGGCTCACTCACTCTCTCTGCAGTGCTGGCTGTGCGAATCCGATCCGAGCCGCCGGGTCGCCGCCCACTGTGGAGGGGGGGGCGCAAATTACTTGCCTTGCCCCGGGTGCTGACAACCCACGCTACGCCACTGTTGGTACATGCATAAGTAGTAACTTTTAATATCAAATCAAAAGAGAATTTTGATATTTCCAATTCTGAGAAACTGGATACGCAATTTAAGGTTTCCCATTCAGGATAAACTCAAGTTAGGCACAAATGTTTTGTTTTTTTAAATTCTCCACCGAATTTGTGGCTGAAAAATGTATGATTTCTCCAAATTTCTGCAAGAGGAGGAGAAATGTATTTACGCATTGATTGATAAAATTGGACCAACTGCCTCAAATCAGTGTGACTAGGCAGCTCCCCTCAAGTGTTAAAAAGAAGATATAAATTAAGAATTGATTAAAGGATAGAACCAATAATTAAAGAATTAAGAAGTGGCGTCACAATAAATCAGTTTCCCAAACCTCCCTCCCTCTCCCCCAGAAGAACTGTCTTCTCACCAGCTTCCAGAAGGCCATGTGACTAAAGGCCATGTGCTCTTCAGCAAGAAAGCTGTTCCAGGAGAAGCAGGGCATCTACACAGAAAACTTGCCATACTCCCTCCTTCCATAATGTAGTTTCTCTAGCTGGTGGAAACCCTCAGTAGGCCCTCCCTTGCTGTCCAGCTGGGATGGACAGAAACTATTGGAGAAATGTGGTCTCTAGTTTGGTCCAGTGGTTAATGCACCAAGCTAGAAACCAGGAGACTGTGTATTCTAGTCCCACCTTAGGCATGAAAGCCATGTGGCTGACTTTGGTCCAATCACCAGGAGACTGTGAGTTCTAATCCAGCCTCAGGCATGAAAGCCAGTTGGGTGACTTTGAGCCAGTCGCTCTCTCTCAGCTGAACCCACCACACAGGGTTGTTGTTGAGGGGGAAATAGGAGGAGGAAGGAGTATTAGGTATGTTTATCACCTTGAGTTACTTATAAAAATAATAAACGCAAGATTAAGAAAATCTAAAATAAATAAATCTAAAATATCGGACTTTACAGAAAGTGACCTTGGATGGGAGTCAGGATCATATTGATACCCAGAGCAGCTCATGGTGTAACCTGATAGTACTGAGACCACTATACAGACCTCTTCATTTTTTCTGTAGCAATTACAGTAGTGTCTCAATGGGAATTCCCTCTTGGTAGCTTCTGCTATGTCCTAAGACAGGGAAGCCATGAAGACTGCAGATTCAGTTGAAATATGATTGTAACAAACAGGGCTTTTTTTGTCCTAGAATGCCCAGAACGGAGTTCTGGCACCTTTTTTGGATGGAACCTTGTAGGGTAGGCAAGGCGGGTTGTATAATGTGTGTGAGTTCCGGCACCTTTTTTTTTTTTTTTTACAAAAAAAGCACTGGTAACAAAGCAGGATATTAACAAACAAACTCCTTGGAAACCTGTTGTATAATACATGCAACCAGTGGTGGGATTCAACCGGTTCGCACCACTTTGGCAGAACCGGTAGCTAATTTTTTTGTTGCCCAGGCCCAGAACGGACTTCCAGAAGCAGCATCCACACAGAGAACCAGTTGTTCACATATCTGAATCCCACCACTGCATGCAACAGCACTGCACTCTGCCCGCAAGCCTTTCTTTGACAAGGTCTTCAGCTTTGAAAGACTGTCTAAACCCTAATTGAATGAGGATTATTAGGTGGCAAAAAGGAGGAAAGGTGTCTGCCCAGCACTATTTTTACCAGCTATTTACAGATAGTCCTTGACTTACAACAGTTCATTTAGTGACATTTTGAAGTTATAACAGCACTGAAAAG
>NW_015392233.1:17834-19444 GCF_001527695.2 Protobothrops mucrosquamatus | reverse complement strand
CAGCCATTTGTCTGACATGGTACAGGGTTTCCTGCCTGAGCAAAGGGGGTTGGGCTAGATGACCTCCAAAGGTCCCTTCCAACATTATTATTATTATTATTATTATTATTATTATTATTATTATTATTATTATTATTATTATTATTATTATTATTATTATTATTATTATTATTATAGCATGGATTTGAATGACTTCCACTCAGCCAAGATGGCGGCAGCGTTGGAAGCAGAATCGGATCTCCGGGGAGAGAAGGAACCAAACTCAGGTGGAAGGTACTAGGAGGGGGGGGAAGGGAGGGAGGAAAAAGAAGCAGAAAGCTAGAGAGGGAAGAGAGAAAGGATACAGGAAAAGAAGAAATTGGGGCAAGGAGGAAAAAAGGGCAGCAAACAGGAGAGAAGCAAATGAAAGGCTGCGCATGGAGTCGGAGGCAGCCGGCAGCAGAGAAGGAGGGAGCTGACTCAGGAGCCCAGCTAAGCAGCTCAATGCTGGGAAGAAGAAGAAAAAAAGAGAGCAGAGAACCGGCAGCTGAATAGCAGACCAGGAGGGAGATTGTGGGAAGCAGAGAACAGCCAAGATCGCAGGTTTTAACGGTTGGCCGTCTGACTCTCGTATCTGCAAGAGGAATTGGCTGTTCAAAGGGATGCTCTGCATGAAACTTCGCCCAGGCTGAGAGAGGCCCAGCTGCACCCGGGAGGCCCACCCAAGAGACCGGAGGCCCATTGGAGAGGAACCGGAGCGCCACCCCCGTCCCACAGAGCGGCCGCGCAGGATCACAAAGGGGACGTTGGAGGACTTCCAGGCCAAGGGAGGCTACCTCAAAGACCTGGCAGCCCAGCAACCCAGCCCGGCCCAACGAAGCAGAGACCAGTATGGGAAACCGGGCGACGTGGTGCGCCGTCAGCTTGAGTGGTGGAGAGGAGGCAGCCGGTGGCCGTGCAGAGCAGCGGACCGGTGAGGCAGCCAGGGTCAGCGCAGAGGTGGCGGGTAGCGGCAGCCCAGAGTGATGGGGCAGAAGTGGCGGACGGTGGTGGAGGCGGACTGGGAGGCCTGCAGGCGGAGTTGAGGCCGCAGGACAGAGGCAGTGGTGAAGTGGAGGACCTGACCGGCAGCTCTAGAGAGCCTGGCTGGACAGAGAAGCCAGAAACAAGGCTAACAGCAAAGCACGTCCACCAACCAGAAAGAGGGATTTTCAAACAACAAACTCATGGAACAGGTGACATACTATGGTGGCATGCAATACCTGTTCCACGTATGTCCTTATGCCCAAAGTACATCCAAACTACACATGCATTAGATGTAAACTACGTGAACTACTACAAGGAAGAGTAAGGAACGTAGAGGCAACGCTAGCCAAACCGCAACGTACCAAAAAAAGCTCTACCCAAACCGAACCAAATAATGAAGAAATAACTCCCAGAGGATTTGACCCTCCTGACAAACCCTTGGAGGAGGAAGACAGATGGAGGTATGTCACACATAGAAGGAAACACAACACTCAAAGAAAGAAGCAGCATACAACTACGGGTAACAAACCCCTTCTGCCCAACCCAACCCAACCAGAAGCAGCGCCATTAAAACTGAGCAATCGATTTCTCCCCTTAGATGGAAA
>NW_015392233.1:12837-15346 GCF_001527695.2 Protobothrops mucrosquamatus | reverse complement strand
CTAGTGGAGGTGACAGTATTCCAGCTGAGCTATTCAAAATCTTAAAAGACGATGCAGTAAAAGTGCTACACTCAATTTGCCAGCAAATTTGGAAAACTCAACAGTGGCCACAGGATTGGAAAAGGTCAGTTTACATTCCAATTCCAAAGAAAGGCAATGCCAAAGAATGTTCAAACTATTGCACCATTGCACTCATTTCTCATGCTAGTAAAGTTATGCTTAAAATCCTACAAGCTAGACTCCAGCAGTATGTGGATCGAGAACTTCCAGAAGTACAGGCAGGATTTCGAAGAGGCAGAGGAACTAGAGATCAAATTGCCAACATACGCTGGATCATGGAGAAAGCTAGGGAGTTCCAGAAAAACATGTACTTCTGCTTCATTGACTATGCTAAAGCCTTTGATTGTGTAGATCACAACAAATTGTGGCAAGTTCTTAAAGAGATGGGAGTACCAGACCATCTTATTTGTTTCCTGAGAAATCTATATGTGGGTCAAGAAGCAACAGTGAGAACTGGACACGGAACCACTGATTGGTTCAAAATTGGGAAAGGAGTCTGGCAAGGCTGTATACTGTCACCCTGCATATTTAACTTATATGCAGAGCACATCATGAGAAAGGTAGAGCTAGATGAATCAAAAGTTGAAATTAAGATTGCCGGGAGAAATATCAACAACCTAAGATATGCAGATGATACCACTCTAATGGCAGAAAGTGAAGAGGAACTAAAGAGCCTCATTAGGAAAACCAAAATCATGGCATCCGGCCCTCTCAATTCCTGGCAAATAGATGGGGAAGAAATGGAGGTAGTGACCGATTTTATTTTCCTGGGCTCCAAGATCACCTCAGATGGGGACTGCAGTCAAGAAATTAAAAGACGCTTGCTCCTGGGGAGGAAAGCTATGGCAAATCTAGACAGCATACTAAAAAGCAGAGACATCACCCTGCCAACAAAAGTGTGTATAGTCAAGGGCATGGTTTTCCCAGTTGCAATGTATGGATGTGAACGTTGGACCATAAGAAAGGCTGAGCGACAAAGAATTGAGGCCTTTGAACTCTGGTGCTGGAGAAGACTCCTGCGAGTCCCTTGGACTGCAAGGCATTCAAACCGGTCAGTCCTAGAAGAGATCAACCCTGACTACTCTTTAGAAGGCCAGATCCTGAAGTTGAAACTCAAACACTTTGGCCACCTAATGAGAAGGAAGGACTCACTGGAGAAGGGCCTAATGCTGGGAAAGATTGAGGGCAATAGAAGAAGGGAATGACAGAGAATGAGGTGGCTGGACAGAGTCACTGAAGCAGTAGGCATGAACTTAAATGGAATCCAGAAGATAGTAGAGGACAGGAAGGCCAGGAGGAACGTTGTCTATGGGGTCACGATGGGTCGGACACAACTTTGCAATTAACAACAACAACTACCCTTTCCTCCTCCTCCACATTGGGATGGATGACACAGCAAAGAACGTGAGTACAATAGTGAGAGATTATAAACAACTAGGCAATAAAGTTAAGAAGCCAGGAGCACAAGTGGTGTTCTCATCAGTACTCATCTCATCAGAGAAGAAGTGATAGAGGGAGTTGAAGTTACCGGGATCTCTGGCGAAAGCGACCACGTCATACTGGAATTTAATATAATGCAAACACTAGCAAGAGAAAACAATCCAACCAAGTTTCTGAAACTTCAAAAGAGCTAATTTTTACAAAATCAGAGAGAACCTAGGAAAGATCCCATGGATGGAAATCCTAAAGGGGAAAACAACTCAAGAAGTGTGGGAAACTCTGAAAAATGTGATCATTAAAGCCCATACCAGCGCAATACCATTGAAAAAGAAAAACAAGAAATTCAAGACAATACCAGCATGGCTGCACAAAAATCTCTCTGACAAACTGAAAGACAAAAAGGACAAATACAAAAAATGGAAAGAGGGGCACATAACTAAGGCCAATTATCAGCAGACAGCCAGAACATGCAAAGTCAGGAAAGCAAAGGCTCAGAATGAACAAAGTCTTGCAACAGAAATCAAGGGTAATAAAAAAAGTTTCCTCCAATATATTAACAAGAAGAAAAAAGTCAAGGAAACTGTAGGTCCACTAAAGAGATAGGATGGCAAGGAAATAACAGGCAGCAGGGAGACACCTTAACTCATACTTTGCATCAGTCTTCACATAAAGGAAACTATAGCTAACATATTAAAAAAAAACACTGCAAAAGAGAAACTAGAAGTAAAAATTAAAATAAGCAAGAAAATGGTAAGAGAACACCTATCCAACCTTGATGAATATAAACTGCCGGGACCCGATAGATTACACCCCAGAGCAGACAGATGTTATCTCAGAACCATTGCACCATATCTTTCACAAATCCTGGAGAACCAGGGAAGTACCTGATGATTGGAAAAGGGCCAATGTGGTCTATATGTTCAACAAAGGGGGGAAAAAACAGACCCAGGAAACTACAGACCAATCAGTCTAACATCAATACCTGAGAAGATCCTGGAAAAGATAATAA
>NW_015392233.1:8867-10077 GCF_001527695.2 Protobothrops mucrosquamatus | reverse complement strand
CAGAAAGCCACACCAGCTTGGATGTCGCCTAGGTTAACAAGGTCCACACTAGATGTTGGAGTTCCTGGATATCTGGTAAAAAATGGGCTAGAAGAGGGGTCTCCAACCGCCGGTCCGTGGACCAATACTGGGATGTGGCATGCCAGCAACCAGTACGCACAAACCAGCAAAGCCCCATCCGAGGGATGCAGGCAGCACACAAAACCACGCACTCTCTGCTTTTTGTGGCGTGTCAGCTGCCAGAGGACTCAGCGACCGATTCAGGTGAGGAAGGACAGGAGTGGGTGCTGGGCCCAGCATCAGGGCCATCTGAAAGCTCCAACGAAGGAATGGAGCTGTCGCAGCCAGGGATAGAGGCAGAGCGTGGGCCATCCCCAAGCCCTCCGATGGAAAGGCTGAGACCTCCATGCCTGGAGGCAAGTGATTCAGGAGCAGAGGACCACATGGGGCCAGTGATTGATGCGCGGGCATGGCAGAGACTGAGGAGAGGAGAACAGTGAGAGGCTATGGGGTGGTCTTTAGGGCGGAAGAGCCACCGCTGCTAATGTAGCCCCACCCTCAGCTGTGGATAAAAGGCAGAGGTGGAGACAAATAAGTGTGGCAGACAACTATTCATCTTCCTGCCGGTCAGCCACTTGTATCTGGAACTCCTGACATTTCTTCTTGGAATTTTGCCAGAGTTCTTCCGCAGATCCCGTGGCACTGGAAGTCGGAGCGCCTTCTGAGCGTGGGCGTGTCTTCTGTGAAACAATAGCCAGCTTGCTTGAAGGACCTTTGGCTGCAAGCGTGGTGAGACTGAGAGTAACTCTGGGTTTTGGGAGACCCCTACAGAGGAAAAGGGAGCAAGCTCCATTGTTCGGAGGCTGTGTGAAGCTGCTGGCATTCCTGAAATAAAAGGAACATTAGAGACTATTTGGCGCATCTGTTGTGTTTGGGGAGCCAGGTCAGAACACCAGACCACAGAAAAGCCTCTCTACACGGAACCGTTCCCTGGTGCCCAAGAGGTTGAGGACCTCTGGGCTACAGGATTCAGGACTTTTGGCTGAGCAACCAGGGCCAGCAGCTGCAGAACTACTGGAAGAAAAGGTGTTTACCTGTCGCAAATACACAGTGATTGAAAACAAAAAAAGAATGATCTGTTATTACAGATCAAGCCCAATAAGAAGAGGATATCTGAAATGAACGTACCCGGTCTGGAAAGAAGAACATC
>NW_015392233.1:3307-6592 GCF_001527695.2 Protobothrops mucrosquamatus | reverse complement strand
CACAACAACCCCTCATTTCAATCCTTAGCTGCAAATATTCTCCTTCATCAATAAGTCTCTTCCTCAATATAAGCTATTCACTTCACTGATCAATATTGTTCCCCTTCCAATACTAAGAAGGGATCTTGGAGGTCATCTAGTCCAAACCCAGCCCCAGCCCTGCCAGCCCCCGTGACCCCCTCCTCACCAGCAGCCCCCCGGAGGAGAGTCACCCTGGGCATAGTCTGCATGGAGCAGTACAGCCAAGGACATGGCAGCCAGGCAGTGGGGACAAGACTCCACCCTTGTATCCCATTGCATGCAGACGATGCTGCAGGGCGCGGACAGAGGGCGTGGCCACCATGATGCTGCTGGGCCATCTGGCAATGTGCTATGGCAGGCGGTGGAGGCGGTGGGTGGCCCTGCGTGGAGGAGAGGAGGGGGCGGGGCAGGGCACTCGGTCTCAAAAAGGTTCACCATCATTGCCCTATACCATTTCAGACAAGTGGCTGTCCAGTCTCCTCTTTAAAATTTCCATTGTTGGAGCATTCACCGCTTCTGGAGGCAGGTGGTTCCACAGGTTAATTGTTCTCATTGTCAGGAAATTTCTCCTTAGTTCTAGGTTGCTTCTCTCCTTGGTTACTTTCCATCCGTCGCTCCTTGTCCTGCCTTCATGTGCTTTGGAGGATAGGTTGACCCTCCCCTTCTTTCCTATCCTCTCAGCCCTGGTCCTTCCCTTTGTTAAATGACCCATACCCAGTTCCAGCTCCTTATGGTCTAGCCTCCTGCCCCCTCATTTTATTGTTATATTTGTTATATATGGTTTTATTGGTTATATTTTGTTATTTGTTATATAAATAGTTTCATATTGTTAATATTGTTAATATTGGAATAAAAACATTTGAAATATTTATCTCGCCCCTCTTTTGTCACAGAGCACACAACCTATTCACATCTTTGTCCTCCTGGCTTTTGTCTTCAAAAAATGTCCATGTGCCCCTTTTCGAGTGTTACTAGGGGGTGGAAACCATCCCAACGTCTTTTGCCAAGGAAGGGTCTTCCACGGATCAGAGATCTCGGCCGTCACCACAATTGTGTTCTCCCATTGTGGGTCTGTTGTGCAACCCAGCCTCAAGCAGGTGCAATCTCTGCCTCAAGGGAAGAAGAGGCCCCGGGACATCCTCAATTCGGAGTTAAATTGTGCATTCTCTGAAGAAACGGCTTCTTTTGCAGGCCGGGCCTTCTGAGGAGGCCGTGATGCTCAGTGTGATGTGTGGTTTGTCTAGGGTGGCTCTCTGCACACCACACTCTGCATTTCCCAAGGCGGCTGTCATTCTCAGCCCTGTATTTGGCTAAATAAACCTTGATTTGGCCCCCTCATCATTTCATTGTGTAGAGCAGGGGTGTCCAAGCTTGGCAACTTTAAGACTTGGGGACTTCAACTCCCAGAATTCCCTGGCTGGGGAATTCTGGGAGTTGGAGTCAAGAAGCCTTAAAGTTGCCAAGGTTGGGAGACCCTGTTCTTAGGCCACATCTAATTCTTCTTTTCTTTGCCCAAATCAATTTTCTCTGTTCCGATGCTTGTCTCCTAGGCTGATGGAGCACCTGCTTGCTTCGTAGTAGTCCTCCTTTAAGCCATTAAGAATTCCTGCTTCTGAGGCATGTTGGTTGGAAAGATGTATGCTAAACAAGCATTTAGCTTCTGGGTTTTTATTTATTTATTTATTTATTTTAAAAAACTCAGAGCATAGAGAACCATTGACCTACTTCAAAATCACAAAACGTTTCCTTAACGATGGTGACAAAAGAAGACGTAAAATTGGGTCAGTCATGTGGATGGCCTGATTTACGAGCTGTGCTGGATAAGGCTCCATTATGGTCGTAAGTCAAGGACTCCTGTGAGTCTGCTCTTGCCCCTTGGTCTTCCTCTATAACACCTGGTGAAAAGCACCTTTCAAACCAGAGAAGGCTTCGGGTCCAAGGCAGATGAAAAAACCTAAGGGGAGCATCACGTCCATGGAGGTCCTCAGTCATCCGGGTCAGGGCTGCCCCAAAGGTGCTTTTTCAGGAGCCCCCTGGACTTTCCTGTTTTTCCTTTGAAGAGGTTTCGCTTCTCCTCCAAGGAGCTTCTTCAGCTCTGACTGGACGGTGGGGAAATGGCAGGATTTATACTCCTTGCAGACGGCTGGTCATTTGCCTCATTTTAGAGAGTCCTTGAGGCCACTTGGAGGTTTATCTGTGTCCTCAGGGTCACCTGAGTTGTGCAAATGGATGTGGAGCCTTCTTGGAACTGCTGTAAGGACTGTGTTGTGGAGTTGTACTTCCTGCAGGATGTTTTTCTGCCTGGGTCCCTTCACTGTGGAAGACAGGCGCAGGCTGTTGGGGATGTGTCTGTGTTGTCTGCCTCTCACACTGAAGTGCAAATGGTTCCTGTAGTCTGCAATGTTTTCTGGAAATCCGTTCATCCTCCCGCACCATCCGAAGGGAATCCATCCCAAAGTGATCAGTTTAATGTCCATGGAGATGCTCCATCATCCAGGTAATAAGATAAAGATAAAGATAAAGATAAAGATAAAGATAAAGATAAAGATAAAGATAAAGAGATAGATAGAGATAGAGATAGAGATAGAGATAGAGATAAGATAACCTTTATTGTCATTTTTTTACTGTGGGCACAATGGCTCACATCAAAAATGAAATTTAGTTGCCTGCTCTCAAAGGGAAACACATACATGACACACATCTAAGCATACTATATACAACATATGTATAGACCAGGGGTAGGCAACCCAAAACACTCAAAGAGCCACTTGGACCCGTTTCCCACCGAAAACAAAACACTGGGAGCCGCAAAACCCTTTTGATATCTAAAATGAAGATAACACTGCATATATCCTTTTTTACCACTATCTTTTTTACTTACACACACACACATATCATAAAGATAAAAAAGGATATATGCAGTGTTATCTTCATTTTTAGATGTCAAAAGGGTCTCTCTCTGTCTCTCTCTCCCCCCTCTCTCCCTCTCCCTCTCCCTCTTTCTGCCCTTGGTCTGCCAGTCCTCTTCCCCCACTCTCTCTCTCTCTCTCACTCTCTCTCTTTTTCTCTTTCTCTCTTTCCTCTTCCTCTCTCTCTCTTTTTCCTCTCCCTCTTTCTATTTCTCTCTCTCTCTCTCTCTCTCCCTCTCTCTCTTTCTCTCCTTCCCTCTCTCTCTCTCTTTCTCCCTCTCTCTCTCTGCCTCTCTCCGATCTTCTGCTCACCTGGCAAGCTGGCTTCAAGCTGTTCTCCAACAAGCTCAGGGGT
>NW_015392233.1:0-1447 GCF_001527695.2 Protobothrops mucrosquamatus | reverse complement strand
AAAGGAACAACTCCAAAGACAAAAGTCCAGGAAGGTATTAAACCCCACTACACCCAGCACCATGTGGTCAGCCACCCCAGAAACATGCTGCTATCACTGAAGTTTCTGGCAACTCAATAAACAAGAACCTTCTTTCTTAAAGCAGTCTCCATTTTGTTTATACCCGGCTTGGACTGGACCCTGATGAATATTTTTCTTTCAACATAATGATTTATCTTTAAACGTTTACATGCTTTTTAACAGCCTAGAAGCCTCAAACATTCTGAATCCCCTCAGAAAACGTGCCAGCATTTATACTACCGTGGTTCCCACTCAACTCACACACATTGTAAAACAGTCAAGTGCCAGGCTAGATAGTATTGCGTAAAAACATTTATTGGTTTTAGCATATATACTGTATATATTTCTGGTTCTCCAGAAGCTTCCAATGCTGCAGTTAGCTTTTTTGTCCTGATTCTCAAACGGTCCTCTTGGCTGGTTATGGAATGGGATAGGAAGCCATGTTGGTGATGCCGCATTGATTGGATCCTTGTTCCAAGAGCATGTATCCGTTGTCCCCCCAATAGCGAGACCAACTGCAAAGAGAAGCATTCAGGAGATTTATTTCAAAACCATGTAGGGCACGGCCTGTTGGGAACTGGGCCACGCAAGCGGCAGGTGAGCACATGAAACCTTATGTGTGCATGCGCGGGAACTAGGTTGCACGTGCGAAACCATTCGCCACCTACCTGCTTCTGCTTCTGGTTCATGGGGCTAGAAAGGTTGGGGACTGCTGGAATAGGGAATCGTTCTGGCTGTGGAATTCTGGGAGTTATAGTCCATGTGTCTTCAAGTGGCCAAGACTGAGACACTCTGGAATGGAGTGTACTGTAGTGTTGTGTTGTGTAGTGGCGTGGCATGGCGTGGAATGGAATAGAATAGAATAGAATAGAATAGAATAGAATAGAATAGAATAGAATAGAATAGAATAGAATAGAATAGAAAATATGGAATGGAGTGGAGTGGAGTGGAGTGCAGTGCAGTGCAGTGCACTGCAGTAGAATAGAATAGAGTAGAGTAGAGTGTAGAGTAGAGTAGAATAGAACAGAACAGAACAGAACAGAACAGAACAGAACAGAATAGAATAGAGTTGGAAGGGACCATGGAGGTCTTCTAGTCCAACCCCCTGCTCAGGCAGGAAACCCTATAACATTTCAGACAAATGTGTGTCCAATCTCTTCTTAAAAACTTTCAGTGTTGGAGCATTCACAACTCCTGGAGGCAAGTTGCTCCATTGGTTAATTGTTCTCACTGTCAGAAATTTCTCCTTAGTTCTAGGTTGCTTCTCTCCTTGATGAGTTTCCATCTATGGCTTCTTGTCCTGCCTTCAGGTGCTTTGGAAAATAGCTTAACTGCCTCTTCTTTGTGGCAATCCCTGAGATATTGGAAGGCTGCTATCCTGTCCCCC
>NW_015392232.1:45787-46964 GCF_001527695.2 Protobothrops mucrosquamatus | reverse complement strand
AGTTAGAAAGGGCTCTTTGCCTTGAGGGGGGAGCCCATGTCTGTGGACTCTCCCCTGCCAACCTTGCCCTCACATGCAGAGAATATTAGTGGGTCAGTGAGACCACAAATGGCAAAACTAGCCACTCTGAAAAGAAAGTCAATTATTAGTAACGTAGTTCTTTGCTCAAGGACCACAGGGAGCAGGTAGAGGCCAGCTGAATTTCTAAAAGTGCCTCGAAGTCTAGAAATAATGTTGAGCTCCTGCTATTACCCCAGAAATGGTCACTTATCTTGTGTAATGAGTACTGTATGTGCAGAGAGGGAAATGAGGACATCTCAGGGACAAAGTGACATGTTGTTTAACAATAAAGTGTCAAGCTATGAAGATCCCTTGCTTTAGAACTGCCATGATGCTTCTAGCTGATTCCTGTGTTACATGTACCCTGCCTAGGCTGTAAACAAATGCTGCATTAAAAGGCTAATAAAGAATGGATATGTGTTAACTATTGGCCCTAGACCTACTCTGGTAATTACTATTTGTATTTTAATAATTATTTTCAGTGAAGTCTGATTCATAGTTGAGATTTTAACATTTTATAGGATGATTTATGCCACAAGTTAAATATTTACACCCCCTTATAAATTTAGACATTGTAATAAAAGAGAGGTAGAAAGTGTGTGAATGAAAGTTGAGAGGGGAGGAATTGAATAGGTTCAGGCTTGTATGGATACTGGTTGTGCAAATTATGTTTTTACCTGTGTACATTGTTAGATCACACCCCTTTATTAGCATGGGTATAATAGTGTCCACAATAGTATCCCTCACATGTTGGCTGTGTTTGTATGTCTGCATCAGGTCCTATGTGACTCACCCTCTGATAATGTGGTTTTATTGTGTAGTCTATCCATTTGTTTAGATGGTATCTAAAATCAATTTTAAAACATCTGTTGGTCTGTCTATTGAACAAAAAGATTGGGCCAGGAAAGGATCCTCTCCCTCTTGCGGATTTCCTATTGCTCCATCTTCATTTCCTTTCTCAAGATCCAGGCTGTGCTGATATTAAGTCCTTCTTATTCTAAGTTGTTTCCAATGCTATTTACCTTGAGAAAAAATAATCTTAAGAATTTTTTTCCTGCTCCTTTCCAAGATCTTAGTGAATAGCTTCAATCTGATTTTATACTATTTCTGCCCAAGC
>NW_015392232.1:40473-41933 GCF_001527695.2 Protobothrops mucrosquamatus | reverse complement strand
TCCAGGTGATTTCTATTTCTCTGAAGACAGAGAATATATGCAGAGTTGGAAATATCCCTGCAGTCTTAATTGAGGGTTAATAATAATAATAATGATAAAGTTGGAAGGGACCTTGGAGGTCATCTAGTCCAACCCCCTGCTCAGGCAGGAAACCCTATACCATTTCGGACAAATGGCTGTCCAGTTTCTTCTTAAAAACTTCCAGTGTTGGAGCATTCACCACTTCTGGAGGCAGGTTGTTCCACTGGTTAATTGTTCTCACTGTCAGGAAGTTTCTCCTTAGTTCTAGGTTGCTTCTCTCCTTGATTAGTTTCCACCCGTTGCTTCTTGTCCTCCCTTCAGGTGCTTTGGAGAACAGCTTGACTCCCTCTTCTTTGGGGCAGCCCCTGAGATATTGGAACACTGCTATCATGTCCCCCCTCGTCCTTCTCTTTGTTAAACTAGACATACCCAATTCCAGCAACCGTTCCTTGTATGTTTTAGCCTCCAGTCCCCTAATCATCTTTGTTGCTCTTCTCTGTACTCTTTCTATCGTCTCAACATCTTTTTTACATCGCGGTGACCAAAACTGGATGCAGTATTCCAAGTGTGGCCTTACCAAGGCATTGTAAAGTGGTATTAACACTTCACGTGATCTTTATTCTATCCCTCTTTTAATGCAGTCTAGCACTGTGTTGGCCTTTTTGGCAGCTGCAGCACACTGCTGGCTCATATTTAGGTGATTGTCCACTAGGACTCCGAGGTCCCTCTCACAGTTACTACTATTGAGCAAGGTGCCACCTATGCTGTACTTGTGCATTTGGTTTTTCTCGCCTAAATGTAGAACCTTGCTTTTTTCACCATTGAATTTCATTTTGTTAGATTGTTGGAGTATTTAAAATTATAAGTGTGCCATATTATTTTAGCCAAGGGGGGAGGGGTGTTATGTTCTGGGCCGGCAAGCACAGGCTGCAGCGATTGGCCCAGGCAGACCATGAGGATGCCCAGGACAGGAAAGGCTGCTCCCAGCCTTTGCAATGATTGGCCAGCAAGGTATTGTGCACGGGGGGGGGGGCTATAAAAGGGGGCTGCACCATTTTAAAACCTGTTCTGTTGGTGCTGCAATAAAGGAGAACTGTTGGAACTCATTGCTTTGTCTCAATGCCTCTTTTCCTGAAACAGAACAGTTAGAACTAAGGGAACAGCTCAGCCTGAAGCTCTTTCCACACACCAGGTATTGGCAGTTTCTCCTCCGTGTGGACCCTTCTATGAAGAATAAGTCGCCTGTGATAAGTGAAATTTTCTCATTATCCTTTCATTGATATGAGTTTTGTCCTTGGATCTGATGTGTCTAATATTGAAAAATTAGATCTGAAAGGGAAAAGAAAATTAATTATCATGAATATGTTTGACTTATTGATTAACCCAGGCAACATATATAATGGTTTTGATTTATTAAAGGGGATATTGTATTATTAAGT
>NW_015392232.1:35589-36712 GCF_001527695.2 Protobothrops mucrosquamatus | reverse complement strand
ACAAATCTAAAGGAGCCCAGGAAGCTTTGCTTTTTCTCCGAATGACCCAAGAATAAAAGAGCGGCTGGAAAACTCTGTTTTGAGGGGCGTGAACTCCGTTTCAGGACAGCTGCTGGAGCTGGAGGCTCTCCCGGTTCCGCCCGGGGTCTCTTCCCTCCTGACTGGGGGACAGAGCAGAGACGCCCCTCCAAAGGGCCCACCGAGGGATTCCCGGGAAGCCCAGGAGAGGCACGGAGAGACCCTTCCCTGCTTCCCCAGAATACGCGGACTGAGATGCAGGAGACCCGGCAGATGGGAGGGGGGAATGGGGGGCTCATGGGGGGAGGGGGAGCAAGTGGGAGGCAAGAAAGAGGCAGCCGAAGGTCAAGGCAGCTGCCGGGATGGACGTCTCTCAGCTTTCTCAGAGGGTTGAGGTTGCATGGAGAATCTTTCCAATGGGAAGGAAGATCCAGGAATAGAAAGGAGGCCACCCAGTGTGATCTTCCTGGGCAGACCTCCAGATTGGGAGTCCGGCTTTCCTCGAAGGAAGGAGAACCCAAGGCCTGAATTGGGTTCCGCGGACACGGCAGACAAAAGGAGGAGGGGCTGCTGGAGAGCTAACACGGGACAGCTGGATTCTGGGAGTTGGAGTCCAGAGGGCCTGAAGTTGCCATAGTCCCCCCTCCTGCTCTGAAGACCCTCCCCCTCCCACTCCTCCCGGTCTTCTGTCAGCGTTCTCCCCCCATTACTGAAAACGGAGTCCCTCCCCCTCCATGATGCTGCTGCTCCTCTTTCCTTCCACCTTTCCCGGCCATCAGAGCCCCCCCCACACACACACCCCAGAGAGCTGAGTCTCCACGTAACGTGTGAAGGAGGAAAATTGGAACCTTTGGGTCCTTTGGGCCTCCGGGGACGTTTCTCCAGCCCTCCCTCGGTTTGTTCCCTGGGCTGTCCGGGGTCTCCTCGGGGGTCGGGAGGGACCCCTCAGCCTCTTCCGGGGGGGAGGGCAGAGGACCGAGGGGGCCGCCCCTCCTGGAGACTCAGCCGTGGGGCGGAGCGGGAGAGTCCCGGAGCTGCCCCGGGGAGGAATCCGGGCTTGTTGCCTGCTGGATCAGGGCCAGTTCTCGGTTCCGCTTCGGGGGAG
>NW_015392232.1:27519-35385 GCF_001527695.2 Protobothrops mucrosquamatus | reverse complement strand
CCAGGGGGGAGTTTGACCCCTCCAGCCCCCCCATCCCTGGGAAGGATCCAGGCCCCCTCTGGACCCCCAAAGCTCTTTTGAGCAGAATCGGGAATGGAGGATCTGCCTGACCCGCCTTTGCGTAACTGACCACAACCCGAATCTCCAGAGAAGACAAGAAAAAATGTTTTCTATTTATGAAGTCAGAATGTCTGGTTTTTGGATAGTTTGGGGGAGGGGAAAAAAGGTTTTCAGACTTTAATGCTTAAGGCTGCAATCGCATACTTGAGGGTAGAGGATTACTGGAGTTCACAGAATTTCTGTTAAAATTCCGATTTATATGATAAATTATAAATTTACCCTTTGGTTTAAACATACCGTCTATTCATCCCTCCCTCCTTTCATTCACCTCAGAATGATACTAAAATAATTTACCAGGAAGAAACTCTTATACAGATTGCCCAGGGACATGGATATTTTTTTTCTTCTTTTTTGGCAAAATGTTTCCTTCAACTCCCATCCAGAAGAGCGGAGTTAATCTCAGAGTCTTGATCCTTAGGATCGAGTCCCAGGGCTGATTCCTCTCCCCACAAAATTCCCTTCCTGACGCGATCCTGGCAGTCAAAATGCTGGATTCACTGGCAAAGAGCGAATGGCAGGAATTAGGAATTCTATCCTGTTCATAATGTAAATCGTTTGTCAGATTGATTGAGCTTAAATCCTTTGAGCAGACCTGAATCTCATACTCCATCTTTTCTTTCCTCCGTGTCTTTGTGGCGTGTCAGGGAGTTTGTTAAGGTTTATTTCGAATTGAGGCGGAGATTTGGAAAGGCGAGAAAAGCTGCCTGTATTTGGAAAAGGTATTTCTAGTCAAAAGAGGTTTTGTAGGAACCCACCTATAAAAGCCGGAGAGGGTCGTGGAGAAAAACCCACTCAGAATCTCCACTCGGGAGGAAAAGCTGCGCCTGAAGCTCCCCTGGCGGAGAATCGGGCCGGGCTGAGCGAGGAAGAGCCGCGGATCCATCGGGGGAGATTCCCGAATTCGGGGCTTCTGTCGGGAGAGGAAGGGGGGGGACGGGGGTCTCGGCCGGGGCAGACCCAGTCGCGGCCCTTCCTGGAGGAGAAGACCGAGTGGAGACCCTCTCCTGCCCTCGGGATCCCCCTCGCTCCCTTTGGGATCTCCGGGGCAGATCCCGGAGGGGGGCAGCCTCCTCGCCAGGGATCGCCCGGCAGCTGACCGAAGCCGAAGCCCGGAGAAGGTCGCTCAGCCTGGGAGGGAAGGTGGGACCGTCTGCAGTCCGGCCGTGGGACCCCATCAATCAGTGGAACCTGGAATTGGGGGGGGGGGCACCATCCCTGGAGGTCTTCAAGAAGAGGTTCGTGGTATAAGGGCTCCTGCCTCGAGCAGGGGGTTCGACTAGATAGGGAGTCTTTGTGTGTGTGTGTGTGTGTGTGTGTGTACGTGTGTCCGCAGTTCCCCCCCCCCCACACACACATATGATCCAGACCCCTGGGTGGCTTCCTGCCCCCAAACTGAGCCGGGCGAGCCCAGGAGGAGCCCTCAAGCTCTGGATCCGCTTTGCTCTAGTCTAGGCTCCCTCTGGGAACCGAAAGGGCATCTAGTCCACCCCTCCAGACACACAGAGAAAAGGACAGTCTGGTTGAAAATCACGAGGGGGGCCGCAAAAGGAAGTCCTCCCTCCCCTCCGGAGGTGGCATGAAACGTACCCCTAAAATGCAGCCCCCCCCACCCCGACTGAAGGGATTGTTCCCCCCTCCCAACTTTCTCCGCTTCTCTCTCTGCGCCGAACTATCTCCTCCATCGGACGAAGTCAAGGGAGGCTCTGCCCGGAGACCGATGACGCTGCAGAAGGGAGAAATCCCATTGGTCCCTCCGCTTTCCTGGGCCCTCCCAGGTCCGAAGTTCGAGGGAAACGCCTCCTCCCCCCCCAATCCAGACCCACCGATTCCGCCTCTGGGGCTGGGAGCCTCCGCGTCTCTGTCTCTTGTCTCTCTGGGGGCGCTTGAGGGGCGGCCTCCATGGGCTCCGCTGGGCTCCCCCTGGTGCTGCTGCTGCTGCTGGCGGGGGCGCTGGCCCGGATCCCCGGAAGCCAAGGGGGGAAGGAGACCCCCGGTAAGGAGGGGGCTCGTCGAGGGAGGAGAGGGGCTGGGAGGGGCCGTCAGAGCCCCTGGGGGTGGGGGGAAGAAAGGGGCTGGGACCCCAGAAGTGGGGAAAGGGGTCGAGGGCAAGAGAGACGGGAGACTGCGGGAGCCTCGATCTCCGCGTGGTCTCCGCCCCTGCCTCGACTCATTTCCCCCCCCCCGCAAGACGGAGAGGGAGCCCCCTCCCCTCTTCCCTGGTTGTGGCCGAGGTGGGGCGGGGGTCGCGGGAAGGCAGCCCAGGTGGGATAAGAGTCAGCCTGGCCCCTCTCTCGCCCCTGCCCCCCGTGGCTGGGTGGGAGGGGGACCTTCTGGACCCCGAATTAGCGCCTGAGCCCCGAAGTTTCTTTCACCGAAAGAGGAAGGAGACGGAAAGCGAAAGCGAAAGAGGGAAAGTGAGGCATTTTCAGAGCTGAATCCACAAAGGCCACCAAAAGTGTAAGAAAAAAAGACGCTTTTTGGCAAAAGTGTTTTTGCAACCTCAGTTTTTCTTCTGAATCTCCATTTTTTTTAGGGGGAGGGAAGAGCTGAGCTGGATTCCTTCTTGGGGGAGACTCTGAATTTGGGGAGGAGACCCAGAACCCCCCACCCCATATTCCCCCATTGCTGAATCGGGACCTGGAGGGGAGGGGGGAACTGAGGGAGAAGGATATGGGGGTCTGAATTGCTCCCCTAAATTGGCTCCCCCAAACGATTTCTTTGGTGAGGGGGGCTGGAGACCCTCCCTTTGAGATGGTCTTGGGGGGCTGCAGGGTGACAGGAAAGAGGGCTGAATCCCCAAATCACGCAAAGGCAGCCAATAGGAATGAAGTTGCCGGGAAAGAAAATTTGGGGGATAACTAGGGAATTTGGGGGTTCTCCTCAGGATCCCCAGACCCCCAAGCTGTCTAGATCAAAATTGAGCAGCCCCCCCTCAGCAGAGTGGGGGGAGGGAAAGGACCCCCCCATCTCCTGCCTCCAACGGGGTCCTTTCAGCAGCCCCAGGAAGGCTCCCCACCCTTTTGCCCCCCCAATTCAGGGGACTCTGAGGGCCCAGATAAACCCCTGGGGGTCCTCAAGGCCCCTCAGAGAACCAGTGACCGGCTTTCAAAATGACCGCAAGGAATGTCCGTCCTTCCACCCTCCACCATTCAGTCAGAACTGAAGAAGCTTCTGGGAGGAGAAGCGAAACGTCTTCAAGGGAAAACCCAGGAAAGTCCAGCTGTTTTTTGGAAAAGCCCCTTTGGGCCAAGCGAGACCAGGAGGAGGGAGGGTCTCAGGAGAGACCCCCCCCCGGCTCCCCTTGGCCCTTCCGAAGTCTCTGCTGACACAGCCTGGACTCCTCATGGGGGTCCTTAAGGGAGCTTAAAGGGGCATCTAGTCCACCCCTGCAGGCACATAGAGAAAGGGGTACTATGGATCAGATTCATGGGAGGGGCCGAAAAAGGAAGTGTACAACCCCCCCTCGAGACCCCTCTAAAGCTGCAGCCCCCAAGACTGAAAATCTTCCCCTCTCTCGCCTTCTCCGCTTCTATTGGGAGGGATATTGGGGGGGTGTCTGGGTTGCTCCTCCAAACTCTCCCTTTAGTGAAGGGGGCTGGGCCCCTCCCTTTGAGATGGCCTTGGGGGGCTGCAGGGGGGTCTTTTGAGGAAGGGGAAAGGAAAGAGGCCTCGAAAATCATCCAAAGGCAGCTTGTGGGGCTGAAGATGGGGGCAAGGGGAGGGAAGAAGAAAAGGGAATGTGGGGCTGGAACGGCAGGCAGAGCCCAGGACCATGGGTGTGGGTATCCTGATTGTGTCCCCTCCCCAACCACCCCAAAGGAGGAGTGAGAGGGAAGCGTGGATCCAGCCCAGAGGGGGGGTCTCTTCCGTCCCCCCATATTTCCTGCCACTTTGGGGGGAAAAGAGGCCCCACCGGGATCTAACATTCCCTACAGTGTTAGGCCGAGTGCTGGACCAGCTGAACTTCTGCCTGCCTTTTTCCACCCTCGGGAGAAGGAGGCGGTCCCTCAGGAAGCTCCTCCCCTCCCTCATTTTCCTTCCCTCCCCCGACCCCACCAAGGGGGAATCCCGCTGGGACCGACGGTTCCCCATCCCTCCTCCGGGGGCGCCTTCCGGTAGCCTCTCCCGGCAGGTTTCCCTCCCCTCCTCTGCCAAGCCCGTGTCCCTCCTCTAGGAGAGGCTGGGAACCATGGGCCCTGGAATCCCTCCTGACGCCCCGCCTCCTCCTCCTCCTCCTCCTCCTCCTCCTCCTCCTCCTCCTCCTCCTCCCCGCAGCCCATTTCCTGTACCAGACGAAGCACGAGTGTCGCTTCCTCAACGGGACGCGGCGGGTGCGGTACGTGTACCGGGATATCTACGACCGGCAGGAGATCCTCCGCTTCGACAGCGCCCGCGGGGAGTACGAGGCCGTCACGGGGTTGGGGAAGGTGGATGCGGAGGCTTTCAACAGGGATAAGCGCATCCTTCAGGACGCGAAGGCCCGAGTGGATTACTTCTGCCGACGCGCCTACGAGGTTCTCCAAAGCGGTTTCGTGATTGGCTGGAGAGGTGAGTGGGGGAGGGGGAGTTCCATGGGGGGGGGAATGCAGGGACCCCCCTTTTCATTTCATTTATTAGGACTCTCCCGGATAAAGATTTGCCCCTTATGTATTCTCTGCTCTCCGATCTATGAAATTTATTCATTGGTATTTCTTGCTATTTATTGATACTCCTAATCCCTTCACCTCCCTCAAAGCGGGGATCTGGATGGCATAGGATATAACATCACCCCTAAATAAAAATGTATAAAAAATAAGGTTAAAAAATAAATTACCATTAAAAAGTTTGAAATTCTACAACGATGGCCATGAAACATGCCAAAGGGAAGAAATAGATTCCTCTCCTTCCCATCAGTCCCACCATCTCCCTTCTCTTCCCAAGGTCCCAAGTTTCCCCTGCCCCAAAAAACTTATTTCCAGAATATTATACCAAATATTACATTTTGGGAGGGGGAAGGAATCCTACAAGGTCTCTCTCTTGCCCAGTATATAGATATATTTCAATACAATCTATATGCCAGTGATGTCGAACCTTTAGAGACCAAGTGCCCAAACTGCAACCCCAAACCCACTTATGCATCGTTGGGTGCCGGGTGGGTGTGGCCCATTGGGTGGGTGTGGCCCATTGGGTGGGTGTGGCCCATTGGGTAGGCGTGGCTGCGGTGGTAACAGCAGACTGGGTGAGACTAAAAAGTTCAATCAATCAATTCCAACTTTGCAAGATGTTTTTTTTTCCCACAAGAAGTTGAAATTGACTGATTGATTGAACCTTTTTTTTTTGTACACAGCGGCGGAGGCCTAAAGCGAAAAGGTTTTATAAAACCCAGCTGAAGGCCTAGGACTGGGGCAATGGCGTGTGTGCCCACAGAGAGGGCTCCGAGTGCCGCCTCTGGCACCCGTGCCATAGGTTCGCCACCACTGCTATATGCTATATACTATTTCAATATAATATTTTATATTAATAAATCAATAGTGTTTCTTTCTTGATTTACTTATTTATTTCTTTACTGATTTACTTATCAACTTTTAAAACCGTCTCTCTCTCACACAGAGGGACTTTGCTTGGTGTACACATAAAATATAAAACCACCAAAATAGTCCATACGATTTAAGATTTAAAAAGCAGGAATGATTAAAATCCAGTGATAAAAATTAATGAAAAGGGGGAGGGCTTCAGGACGCTGACCGGCCCCACGGCTGCCTCCTCCTCTGTGCCCCCCAAGCAAAGTCCCAGAGCCCCCTTTTCACCCCTTTCCAGAAGGCCAGGAAGGGGGGAGGGGCTCCCTTCACCTCTGGGGCATTTGGGATTTAGGATAAAAAGGGAACTTCCAAAGGTCTGGAAAAGGGAATCAGGGAAGGCTCTTTCGTCTGCTGTGCCCTGTCCCTCTTTTAGTTCTTTTTATTCTTTATTCAGAGTCATTTGTTCATCCAATTTTGGGGGTCTGGGAGAAAAGCCCCCCTTGAAGCCCCCTTTTTGGTCACAGACTCAGCTCCACCTGCAGCCAAATCGCTTCCCTCTTCATATCTGGGAAGGTTCCTCATTTGGGGGCAAAGATTCAAAAAACACCCACAAACATTAAAACTGAATTTCGGGCATTCATTCAGCCCTGAAGCCTCGGATTGTTTAGTTCCCTGTTCCAGATTCCTGGCAAATTGCCTACGTTTGTTGTTTTAGTTTTATTTGTTTATATTAAAAAACCTTATTTATTTTTATCAACTGATAAGGTTTCATGGTGCAAAACAAGTGTTTCATCTGCAGTTGTTGCCATTTGTTGTTGCCAGGGTCTCCCAAAATAATATCCTACCAAAGAATTAAATAAGATCTTTCTTCCACAAGAGAAAAACCGCCAGATCCCAAGAGAAAAAGGCATTTTACGGGGAGAGGCTGGGCATTTGCTCCTTCCGGAAATTATGGAATATTTAAGGGGAACCAACACAGATTTTGTTCTCCGCATATTCAGTCTGGAGTTCATTTTTACTCCTAAATTCTTCCCTGCAAACCTAGGAGGATAATTAACTGTTCATAAAAAAATCCCGACCAGATCCCAGGATTAAATTACAAATAACCAAACCTTTAAAAATTGCATGTTCTTAAACGTTATATAATGAGCTGTTCATAAGAGAATCCCTCAACGGAGAAAAATGTTAGCAAAAGTTCTCTGAGCTGGAGTGGATCTATGAAGGACCCTCTTGGGGGGGGCTCACTCAGCCCCCCCCATTAATCCACCCAAGAGTTGTGCCATTTGCTGAAGGAGGAGATCAAGAGGGATCCCTTCCAAGGCTCTTCTGTGATCCTGGGATCTGCCTGATCTCCTCAGCTACCTTCCCTTTCCCCAAGATCCTTTCTGCCCTCCCTGTCCGAAATGGGGCAACTCACTGCAGGACAATTCAACAATTTTATTCAATTATTTAAAATAATTTTAAAAATGTTTTTTTTATATTATTTTTGTCCTTCACATTTCATTTCTTTCCTCCCTCGGCCTCCTTCCTTTCCTGATTCTCTTTCTCCATTTCTTCCATATTATGCAAGTTGTCCTAGACCCCTCCCTGCCCCCCCATCCCAGGCAGGAGGGTCGGACCCCTCCCCACCTCCTTCCCCAGGGGAAATGGGGCTGGGAGGGAGGCCGGACGGCTGTAGGGAGAGGTTGGGGGGGAACCTGGGCAGAAAAAGGCAAAGGTTCAAGTACAGATTAGGTGAAATCTGGCTCAAAATCAGGGGGTCCTAATGGGGAGCCTCACACTGGAGGTAGTTGTTGAATTCAGAGGTACTCCCCCCTCCCCCCTCACATGTCCTGTTCCTCCCCATCTTTTAACTATAATTTTATCTTGACTGGGAATTCCATTTTGATTGCTATAGAAATATTTATCTGTTGGGAGTTTAACGTTTTAATGCTGTAAGCCAGGGCTTTTCAACCTTTTCACTGACTGTACCACTTTTAGATATATGGGAATATTCGAGTACCACCTAGCAAGGTGTCAAAAACTTGATGACCAAAAAAAAAACACAACAACCCCTGTTTAAAGTTGCAATTCCATTGAAATGACTTATGACCATTTTTCACACTTACGACCATTGCAGCATGCCCAGGGTCATGTGATTTATATTTGGATGCTTGGCAACGGATTCATATTTATGATGGTCACAGTGTCCCAGGGTCACGTGATCCCCTTTTGCAACCTTTTGACAAGCAAAGTCATTGGCAGGTGG
>NW_015392232.1:19839-22309 GCF_001527695.2 Protobothrops mucrosquamatus | reverse complement strand
CTTAAAGCGCACCCGGAAGGCCACTGGCAACCAGTGCAGCTCGCGCAGCAGCGGTGTCACATGGGAGCGACGAGTCCCTCCCAACACCGCCCGCGCGGCCGCATTCTGGACCATTTGAAGCCTCCGGGTGCTCCTTTGAGGGAGCCCCATGTAGAGAGCGTTACAGTAGTCCAGGCGGGAGGTGACAAGAGCATGAGTGGCTGTGCGTAAGGCGTCCCGGTCCAGAAAAGGCCGCAACTGGTAAATCAGGCGAACCTGATAAAACGCCCCCCTGGTCACGGCCGACAAATGGTCATCCAAAGTCAGCCGTGAATCCAGGAGGACTCCCAAGTTGCTGGAAAGTTGCTGGAAACCACCCAACTCAACGGAGGAAATAGATGAACATTTTGTTAATCAGTTAGCTAAGGCATGGAGAAAGCACAGCAAAATAGTAGTGGAGGACTTTGACTACCCTGACATCAACTGGGAGACGGGTTTTGCACCTAGTGGGAGATCCAGCAAGCTCCTGATGAACCTAGCAGACAACTTTGTCTCCCATAAAGTAGAGAAGGGAACTAGAGGGTCAACCACGCTGGACTTCATTCCCATTAACAGTCCTAGGCTGCCTTAACAGAGGGACAGAATCAGGATCACGTGAAGTTTTAACAGCACTTTACAAGGCCTTGGTAAGGCCACACTTGGATTCCTGCATCCAGTTTTGGTCGCCACGATGTAAAAAAGATGCTGAGACTCTAGAAAGAGTGCAGAGAAGAGCAACAAAGATGATCAGGGGACTGGAGGCTAAAACATACAAAGAACAGTTGCTGGAATTGGGTATGTCTAGTTTAATGAAGGACCAGGGGTGACATGATAGCAGTCTTCCAATATTTGAGGGGCTTCCCCAAAGAAGAGGGAGCCAAGCTATTCTCCAAAGCCCCTGAAGGCAGGACGAGAAGCAACGGATGGAAATTTATTAAGGAGAGATCTGGATTTAAGGAGCAATTTCCTAACAGTGAGAACCATTAATCAGTGGAACTGCTTGCCTCCAGAAGTTGTGGTTGCTTCATCACTGGAGGCTTTTAAGAAGAGACTGGACAGCCATTTGTCTGAAGTGGTATAGGGTCTCCTGCATGGGCAGGGGGCTGGACTAGATGACCTCCAAGGTCTCTTCCAGCTGTATTATTCTATTATTCTGTTACACTTTTCCACATCAGATTCTGGCTGCTTCCCATTTTAAGGGTCTCCCCTGGGCACTGAAATCAAATGTGGAGAAACGGCAGGAGACTCCCAACTACTTTAATTCAAAGCCTTTGGGTCAAATCTTTCCTTAGAGACTGATCCATTTGCCCACTTTCTTTCCCTCCTTTTACTGCCTGGGAAAGATTGTCTCCTTCTGTTTACCATAAGACCTCCCTAACTCTGTTTTACGTTGGTTTTTTTTAAATACAATGTGCTTCCCATTCTTTGTGCTGGTTTGAAAATATGCTTTTTAAAATGGGAATTAACAAATTTGATTATTTCACTCGTTTTGATCAATGTGCCACAAGGAGAACATATTTTGGGAGATAAAATCAAACACTTTATGTGAAGGGTACAGAAGAAGAAGCTCCTTCTTTTCAGTCTTGTTATGGATACACTATTTTCTCTCTTCAACAAGGGCTTTTTGGATAATCTAGAGAGGAAAGGCTCCCTGTCAGCAGGTGAAAATCCCTGGCTCACCTGGGCTGATCTCAGAAACTATGCAAGGCCAGTCCAGGCTAGTCCTGGGATGAAGTGGTCTGGAAATCCCAGGATCCCTCTCTCTCTCTCTTTCTGTGTCTCATCTCTCTCTCATCTCTTTCTCTCATCTATCTATCTATTTATCTATGTATCTATCATATCTATCATATCTATCTATCTATCTATCTATCTATCTATCTATCTATCTATCTATCTATCTATCTATCTATCTATCTATCTATCTCTTTTTTCTTCTCTATCATCTATCATTATCTATCTCTCGATATCCCATCTAACGATCTATATCATCCAGCTATCAAATTTATATAACCACCCATCTCAGAACAAATGACTGGGTTGGATACACAAAGCTAAACACAGATATATGCATGAAATTATTTAAAAAAAATTAAAAACAATTTAGAAAATTGTAAAAAGAAGAAATATGAGGGGAAGAGTCAGTTTTTTCAGTGCCCTTGTAACTCTGAACAGCCATGAAATGAACTGCTGTGAAGTCATCACCATCCCCAGCGCTTTCACTGCTGGGGAAAAGACCGGAGATCTCCTTTAACCGGGTAGGCTAATGATGGTTTGTGCCCTCAAGTCGGTGTCAACCTTTAACCCCCCCATGGACAGATTTTCTCTGGGAAGACCCTCCCCCCATTCCCCCAGGTCCTCCCTCAGCATCCCCCTCCCCCCACTGCAGCTGAGCCCCTCCCCCTCCCTGCTTCTCATCCTTTTCCTCTCTTTCCTTCCCTCTTTCCTGGCATCA
>NW_015392232.1:9329-12739 GCF_001527695.2 Protobothrops mucrosquamatus | reverse complement strand
TGAAGTTGCAGCCCCCAAGACTGAAAATCTTCCCCTCCCTCCTCCGCTTCTATTGGGAGGGACATTGGGGGGTGTCTGAGTTGCTCCTCCAAACTCCCCCTTTAGTGAAGGAGGCTTGAGCCCCTCCCTTTCAGGTGGTCTTGGGGAGCTGCATGGGGGTCTTTTGGGGAGGGGGACAGGAAAGAGGCCTCAAAAAGCATCCAAAGGCAGAAAATAGGGCTGAAGATGGGGGGAGGGGGGAAAAGGGAAGGTGGGGCTTGAAGGGCGGGGAGAGCCCAGGAGCATGGGTGTGGGTATCCTGATTGTGGCCCCCTTCCCTTCTGCTCCCAAAAGGAAGAGGGAGAGAGAAGCTTGGATATTATTTTCCCTCCAGCCCAGAGGGGGGGTCTCTTCCCTCCCCCCATATTTCCTGCCGGTTTGGGGGGGGGGAAATCCAGCATTCCCTGCAGACAGACGGAGGCCTGGACCGGCTGAACTTCTGCCTGCCTTTTGCCACCCTGGGGAGATGGAGGAGGGTCCCTCGGGAAGCTCTTTCCCCCCACCCTCATTTTCCTCCCTCCCCCTCCAGACGCCCACCAAGGGGGAATCCCGCTGGGACCGACGGTTCCCCATCCCTCCTCCAGGGGGCGCCTTCCGGCAGTCCCTCGCGGCAGGTCTCCCGCCCCTCCGCCTTCCCGTCGCTCCGACCCTCCTCTAGTAGCCGCTGGGAACCATGGGCCCTGGAGTCCCTCCTGAGGGCTTTCTTCTTTCTGCTCCATCCCCCCCCCCCCCGCAGCCCATTTCCTGCACCAGGGGAAGGCCGAGTGCCATTTCTTCAACGGGACGCAGCGGGTGAGGTTCCTGGCCAGGGACTTCTACGACCGGCAGGAGATCGACTACTTCGACAGCGACCTCGGGAAGTACGTGGCCGTCACGGAGTTGGCGCAGCCCGATGTGGACAAGTGGAACAGCGATAAGGCCCTCCTGCAGTACATGAAGGCCCGAGTGGATTCCTCCTGCCGACGCGCCTACGAGGTTCTCCAAAGCGGTTTCGTGGTTGGCCGGAGGGGTGAGTGGGGGAGGGGGAGTTCTACGGGGGGGGGAATGCAGAGACCCCCCCTTTTAATTTCATTTATTAGGACTCTCCCGGAGAAAGATTTGCCCCTTATTTATTCTCTGCTCTCCGATCTACCAAATTTATTTATTGGTATTTATTGCTATTTCTTGCTATTTGTTTATACTCCTAATCCCTTCACCTCCCTCAAAGTGGGGATCTGGATGGCATAGGATATAACATCACCCCTAGATAAAAATGTATAAAAAGTAAGGTTAAAAAAATAAATTACCATTAAAAAGTTTGAAATTCTTCAATGATGACAATGAAACATGCCAAAGGGAAGAAATAGATTCCCCTCCTTCCCATCAGTCCCACAATCTTCCTTCTCTTCCCAAGGTCCAAAGTTTCCCCTGCCCAGAAAAACTTATTTCCAGAATATTATATCAAATATTATATTTTTCTTTGGGGGGGAGGAATCCAGCCAGGTCTCTCTCTTGCCCAGTATATGGATATATTTCAATATAATCTATACACTATTTTAATATAATATTTTATATTAATAAATCAATAATACTGTATATTGATTTACTTATCAACTTTTAAAACCATCTCTCTCTCACACAGAGGGACTTTGCATGGTATACCCATAAAATATAAAACCACCAAAATAATCTATAGGATTTAAAAGACAAGAATGATTAAAATGCAGTAGTAAATTAAAAGGGGGAGGGCTGCCTCCTCCTCTGTGCCCCCCAAGCAACGCCCCAGAGGCCCCTTTTCACCCCTTTCCAGAAGGCCAGGAATGGGGAAGGGGCTCCCTTCACCTCTGGGGCCTTTGGGATTTTAGGATAAAAAGGGAACTTCCAAAGGTCTGGAAAAGGGAATCAGGGAAGGCTCTTTCGTCTGCTGTGCCCTGTCCCTCTTTTAGCTCTTCTTATTCTTTATTCAGAGTCATTTGTTCATCCAATTTTGGGGATCTGGGAGAAAAGCCCCCCTGGAAACCCTCTTTTTGGTCAGAGACTCAGCTCCACCTGCAGCCGAATCGCTTCCCTCTTCATATCTGGGAAGGTTCCTCATTTGGGGGCAGAGATTCAAAAAAACCCCACAAACATTAAAACTGAATTTCGGGCATTCGTTCAGCCCTGAAGCCTCGGATTGTTTAGTTCCCTATTCCAGATTCCTGGCAAATTGCCTACGTTTGTTGTTCTAGTTTTATTTGTTTATATTAAAAAAACCTTATTTATTTTTATCAACTGGTAAGGTTTCATTGTGCAAAACAAGTGTTTCATCTGCGGTTGTTGCCATTTGTTGTTGCCAGGGTCTCCCAAAATAATATCCTACCAAAGAATTAAATAAGATCTTTCTTCCACAAGAGAAAAACCGCCATATCCCAAAAGAAAAAGGCATTTTATGGGGAGAGGCTGGGCATCTGCTCCTTCCGGAAATTATGGAATATTTAAGGGGAACCGACACAGGTTTTGTTCTCCGCATATTCAGTCTGGAATTCCTTTTTACTCCTAAATTCTTCCCTACAAACCTAGGAGGATAATTAATTGTTCATAAACAAATCCTGACCAGATCCCAGGATTAAATTACAGATAACCAAACCTTTCAAAATGACATGTTCTTAAACGTTATATAATTAGCTCTTCATAAGAGAATCCCTCAACGGAGAAAAATGTTGTTAGCAAAAGTTCTCTGAGCTGGAGTGGATCTATGAAGGACCCTCTTGGGGGGGGCTCACTCAGCCCTCCCCCCCATTAATCCATCCAAGAATGGAGCAACTCACTGCAGGACAATTTAACAATTTTATTCAATTATTTAAAATAATTTTAAAAATGTTTTTATTTTTATTTTTGTCCTTCACATTTCATTTCTTTCCTCCCTCGGCCTCCTTCCTTTCCTGATTCTCTTTCTGCATTTCTTCCATATTATGCAAGTTGTCCTAGACCTTTCCCTGCCCCCCCATCCCAGGCGGGAGGGTCAGACCCCTCCCCACCTCCTTCCCCAGGCAAAATGGGGCTGGGAGGGAGGCCGGATGGCTGCAGGGAGAGGTGGGGGGGGGGGAACCTGGGCAGGAAAAAGCCAAAGGTTCAAGTACAGATTAGGCGAAATCTGACTCAAAATCAGGGGGTCCTAATGGGGACCCTCACACTGGAGGTAGTTGTTGAATTCAGAGGCAATCCCCCCTCCCCCCTCACACATCCTGTTCCTCCCCATCTTTTAACTATAATTTTATCTTGACTGGGAATTCCATTTTGATTGCTATAGAAATATTTATCTGTTGGGATTTTAATGTTTTAATGCTGTAAGCCAGGGCTTTTCAACCTTTTCACCGACTGTACCACTTTTAGCATATATGGGAATATTCGAG
>NW_015392232.1:0-1630 GCF_001527695.2 Protobothrops mucrosquamatus | reverse complement strand
CCTCCCTCAGCCTCCCCCTCCCTTCACTTCAGCGGAGCCCCTCCCCCTCCCTGCTTCTCATCCTTTTCCTCTCCTTCCCTCTTTCCCAGCATCAGAGCCCCCCCAAACTCCCCCCCCCCGAGAGAGCCGAGTAACGTGTGAAGAGGGAGAATCGGAGCCTTTGGGTCCTTTGGGCCTCCGGGGACGTTTCTCCAGCCCTCCCTCTGTTTGTTCCCTGGGCTGTGCGGGGTCTCCTCGGGGGTCGGGAGGGACCCCTCAGCCTCTTCTGGGGGGCTAGAGGACCGAGAGGGCTGCTCCTCCTGGAGACTCAGCCGTGGGGCGGAGCAGGAGAGTCCCGGAGCTGCCCTGGGGAAGAATCCGGGCTTGTTGCCTGATGGATCAGGGTCAGTTCCTCGGTTCTGCTTCGGGGGAGCCCAGCGCTTCAGGCCGGGGGCGGGGAAGTGAAACTCAAGCACTTCCTCAGTTGTTGTGGGTTGTGGAAACAAACAAGGTTCCTCTGTGTGTTTGTGTGGGGTGTTTGTGTGTGGAGGGCTGGGGGAGGGGCAGGAGGAACTCAGAGGAAATCAAAATCCTGCTGGGGAAACATAAAAAGAGTCCAGTTCTGCTTTGATCAGGCGCTGCCTGGATCTGGGACCTCTTTGTGCGACTGGCTGTGTATACACAACTGTTGTGCAGTGCGGTTAAAAAAAATGTGCCTGAACAAAACCTCCTTGCTGTGGATACAACAGATTTTTGAAACTTTGGGTAAAAAAAGGAACTCTGACGCAAAAGAGGGGATGCGGAAACCCAACACACGGTCAGTCAAAAGGGACGCGGATGCCTCTACACACCAACGCTCAAAGTACGAGGGATAAACAGGGAGAAATTGAAACCCAAAGGCAGGAGTGTTATTGTTGCAATTCTTGAAACTTAGTGGGATGAAACCCAGGACTGGAAGGCACAACTAAAAAGATTTAATGTTGAGGAATTGAGCTGCAGCTGTCCAAATGAAGTGGGAGACACTGACACAAACTTGTAGTTTTATATCAATAAATATATTTAACCTCTATATTTACGGCAGATAAGATAGTCAGGCACATCACTACATCCTGAGGTAAATTGTGAGGTAAATCTCAAAAGAGCCCACAGAGCCCACAGAAGAAAAAGACGGGAAAAAGAGAAACTCCCCCTTTACACCCGCAGCCACCAATCAGAGCAGAGATCGCCTCACGCAGGAGCCCGCCCTCCCTCAACTGCAAGGCTGTGTTCTGGAGGCCATTGTTCCCTTTCCTGATCCAGCTATGAAATTTAATATTTTAACCTTTAAAGTGTTCCAAAGAAACAGACCTGATATGACTTTGGTTTGAGGAAGAATCTGGGCTTGTTGCCTGATGGATCAGGGCCAGTTTCTCGGTTCCGCTTCGGGGGAGCCCAGCGCTTCAGGCCGGGGGCGGGGGGGGGAGGAAGCGGGACTCAAGCGCCTCTTCGGGGGTTGTGGAAAGGAGTTGCTGTGTGTGTGTGTGTGTGTGTGTGTGTGTGTGTGTGTGTGATGGCAAGCAAGCCTGGACCAGACTAGATGGCCTCTACCTCCCCTGAGCGGAAGCTGGTGAGTCTCAGCAGGAGAAGGTCCAGCCGCCAATCTGCCCCCTTC
>NW_015392231.1:46468-82618 GCF_001527695.2 Protobothrops mucrosquamatus | reverse complement strand
CTAAAGAGCAGTCAGGGTTGATCTCCTCTAGGACTGACCGGTTTGATCGCCTTGCAGTCCAGGGGACTCGCAGGAGTCTTCTCCAGCACCATAGTTCAAAGGCCTCAATTCTTTGGTGCTCAGCCTTTCTTATGGTCCAACTTTCACAGCCATAAATTGCAAATGGAAAAACCAGGAAAAAAATTGGAACATAGCAACCATAATAACACAACATCACTTACATTAATAACCCATTGCAAGGAGGACCATATGGCACAGCAAATTCCGAAGGACAGCTATAGGCCAATGGCCAGACTCAAGCTAACATTTTTATACCTTTCTTCTAACAACCAATCAGAGATAGTCATTATCTTGCAAAATCAGTTCCTGGTTCTTTTGTGCTGACCAGCAGTTTCCACATACACCCACCCGTGTACATCTGAAACCTCTATCCATCTGTTACTTTCAGTTCCTCTTTTCCCACGGTTACAATAATACCCATGTTCCAAATATGTATGGAATTATTTTGCAATTTCATATTGCACAAAGCTCAGCAGATTGCAAAGAATAGGTCCGTATTGTGAAACAATATAAAGTTCAAGTTAAAGCTTTAAATCACTGCTGTGGGGCCTATCTCAGGTTGGCTCCAGCCTCACCCTGTTATATGAGGAGGGGGCTATATTTTCATCTCCCACACATGTCTCACGCTGCAGGCAATTCCTCCGCAAGGGTGTCTGTCAGAGCAGGATCCCCCAGTTCTCTCTCCCACTCACCTTGGGCCCCAGGATTCCCAGACTGGATCTGAAGATGGGCTGCAGTTTGGAATCCATCCTGAGTTACAAGAGCAACAGAGGTCAATTCAGACAGTTGACCACCATCAGGGCTCCTGGGGGAGTCTGGGGCATTGGGTCCCCATCCAGTTTCTCTCCCGGAGGTTATTACTGAGGACCTCCCAGGAATGGTGCTGGGACAGATACTGGGACGGCAGAGGCTGACCTGAGACTAGAGAAAGGCCCAGTTGCATCTTCAGATATAATCCTCTCTGGGCTTCCTTGTGACCTGTAAGAGGAGAATTGACCTGAGATGAAAACACACACACACACACACACACACACACACACAATCAAGAGACTTCCTTTCACTTCCTTATGCTAAAATACGTGAATGCAGGTAAAGAAAGGAGGGTGCTTTTGGAGTAAATTTGGGAATGTGCTGGGGGAGCCCCCACCCCTCCCAAACCATCATCCAAACACTCCCCCCTCCCCCAACTCTCTTTGCAGCAAGAGAATCTCCCTCCCATGCCCCCCCTTCAAGCCCCCAGGGAGCCCAGACAGGGAAAGACTGAAGGAGTCCTGGGTCCCCCACAAACTGTCCTCCGAATCCCGGGGGAGGGGGGTCCTGGCCGGAGAGCCAGAAGCAGGGACCCCTGCAGTCTCCTTGGTCCTGCCAGAAAGAACAGAGGATGAATTGCACAGCTGGATCCCAGAGGAGGATTTATCCAAAACCCCAGAGGTCCCTCCGGAGACGTTTAGCCGAGGGCTGTTCCTCCTCTCCCTTTCAAGGGGTCTCGATCTCAGATGTGGGGGGGAGGGAAGAGCTGCAGCGAGGAAGGCGGAAAGGGGAGAATCCAGCTTCTTCCCTGGTTAAACCAACAGTGGCGGGAGGGAGGAACTCCCTCTCCTCCCCCCCCCCCCCGCTCTTCCCCGCTACAGCCCGGGTCAACTGCTGGGAAAGTTTAAGAGGAGAGAGCCGAGCGGGAGACGAGCGTGGGGAGGGGGGCGGAGGTGGCCCCAGCAGCGACCCTTTCGAGAGGGGGAAGCCAGAGAGCCACGGCGGGGCAGTAGAAAGAAGAAGGGGATGGGGGACAATCGCGGGGCTCCGGACAGCCCTCCAAGGGGGCGCCGAGCCCCACGACTCGTGGCAGCTCCTTCCGCGGGTGGGTTTTGACGGGTGTGGATGCCGCCGCCTACATTTTATGCTGTTCGTGAGATTTAGACACCCCGCACCTGATTCACCTAGGGCAGGGGTAGGCAACCTTGGCTCTTTTAGGACTCGTGGACTTCAACTCCCAGAATTCCTCAGCCAGCATGGCTGAGGAATTCTGGGAGTTGAAGTCCACAAGTCCTAAAAGGGCCAAGTGTGAAGACCGCTGACCTAGGGAGACTGGGCAGTGTCTAATTCAGGGGTAGGTAACCTTGGCTCTTTTAGGACTCGTGGACTTCAACTCCCAGCCAGACACGATGCCTCAGGAATTCTGGGAGTTGAAGTCCACGAGTCCTAAAAGAGCCAAGGTTGCCTACCCCTGACCTAGGGCAGGGGTCTACAAACTTGGCCCTGTTATGACTTGTGGACTTCAACGCCCAGAATTCCTCAGCCAGGCATGCACAAGTCATAAAAGGGCCAAGTTGGAAGACCCGGGAGTCCTAGGGGAGACTGGGCAGTGTCTAATTGAAAGGGGAAAAAACCTAAAGCCGTATCAAAGAACGAGGCCTCGATAAAACCCTCCACTCAGGGGCCCGTTCCGAAGGTCCCCCTCGCCTCTCCCTGGCCGCCCGCAGGCACGTCGGATCCCCTCATCAGCCACCCCGAGGCTCCCGCTGCCCGTCTTTCTCCCCCGGGCGAGAGCGGCAGGAGCGGTGCTGCCGTCCCTCCGGAGCGGTGCTGCCTTCCTCCTGCCTGCTTACCGCGCGGCATCGCTCCTTCTCCGCGGAACTGAAACCGTCGACTCTCCCGCAGACGACCAAGATCCCGGGGCACGACACGCATCGGGTTAAATAGGTGCCGCCCTCCCCTCCCAGTCCTGGCGATTCCGACGTTCAACGCCTCCCTCCTCCGTCGATTGGCTGCATCTCCGGTACCGCAATGAAGGCTCCTCCCCTTGGGCGTTTGGTGGGCGTCCCTTCCGTTGGACTCCAGCAGGGAGACCCGAGGCTTTCTCAGCTGCTAAGGAATAAAATTACACAACGAGCCTTTCTTTAAAATTCAAGTCTATACGATCTCGGAGGAATCGAACGCCATTTGCTACTTTAGAGGGGCAGTCACGGTAAAGGGGGGGAGGGGACCGTGGGGAGGGCGGGAGCGGCCCCCGAGCGGATCTTTTCTTGAGGGATGGTAACTTTGATTCGGTTTTAAGAGTTTTAAGATCACGTGACACGCCGCCCGCTGGCCCTTCCGCGACTGATACCTATTTGGGGTCTCTAAATGCCACAAAAGGAAATAAAAAGTAGATTTAAGCGGCGGGATCCACTCCCATCAAAAAAAAAAAAAAAAAAAATCCACCTGCGGAAGGAGCTGCCACTGGACTCACTGGGCGCGGCGCTCCGTGGGGCAGCTTTGCTCAAACTTCCCGGGGGGGGGGGAGAGTGTCGGCTGTCACAAATGTCTCGTGATCGTTTTTTGACGGATCGAGGGGGATTTTTGCTTGCTCGTCACTTCAATTTTCTCTGACAAGGGTAAGCAACTTTCAGTTTGGGAGCTATTTCGGCCTTGGACTGAGAAATGAGTCAGGATTCAGGTAAGCCTCCCTCCTTTCTGGGGGGATTCTTTGAAAATGTCACCCCTCCTTTTAACCAACTCCACATCTCCCATCCGGAGAACTCTGGAATGAAGGAGGAGTTCGTGAGTGAAAGCCCACTTTACCCACTGGAGGGGAGGGGATCTGCCCCAACTTCTCCACCCTCCTTGGGAATCCACCCTCCTTGGGTACCCTCCAGGACCCCCTGAAGCCCCAGCCTGGCATCCTCTCCTGATCCTCAGTTTTTGAGTTCCGGAGGAGCCAATGCTGGTGTTTGCCAATTCGCAGAAGATTTCCTAGTTAAAAGGTACAAAAGGGTGTAATCCAGGAACCGATTTGCTTTCTGATCCATTTCCGTTATGTATAAGGATATTCTCCTATCCAGAGATGGGACCTTTTTAAAACCAGTTGGTTCTCCCTGCCTCGAAGTGACTCATATTTGTTGTTTACAGGATTCAGAGACGCGGCATATTTTATTAGGCTCTTATACCATTTGTCTTCTTTTTAAGAAGAGACTGGACAGCCCTTTGTCCGAAATGGTATAGGGTTTCCTGCCTGAGCAGGGGGTTGGACTAGATGACCTCCAAGGTCCCTTCCAACTTTACTATTATTATTATTATTATTATTATTATTATTATTATTATTATTATTATTATTATTATTATTATTATTATTATTATTATTATTATTATTATTATTATTATATGGCCTAGTCCAGGGGTAGGCAACCTCGGCTCTTTTTTGCCTCATGGACTTCAACTCCCAGAATTCCTGAGTCCACGAGGCGTAAAAGAGCCGAAGCTGCCTACCCCTGTTTTAATCTCTTCTTAAAAACCTTTTCTCTTCCGGGGAAAACAGTCCGTGGAAGGAGCCGCCACCACGAATAGTGGGGCTGGGGCGCGCCTTTGGGGGGCTTGCAGAAGAGCCCAGCCAAATCCCGCACCGCCCGTAGAACTGGGGGCTGTTCAATGGAGGGGGCGGTCAACCAGTCGTCAATCCCCGTGGAAGCAAGAAGGAGGGGTCTGCTCGGTGGGACCCTTTTGTCCCAGGGGCCGGTGGATGCCTTTGGGCAACTCTCAGCCCATCGGGGAGACGGGAGAGGCCCATCTGGATGGAAGGAAAGCTTAGCCGTTCTCTGCCCCTTTACTTGCATGCCTTACTCCACCGTGCTCTAATGTTACCTAATTTGGATGACCAAACGTCTGCAAAAAAACAAAACAAAACAAAACTTAAGTTCGGAAAGCCACATTTCAACCCTGAGCTACAAATATTTTCCTTTATTGATGCTTTACTCTCTCTTTATTCTCTTCTGGGGGAAGAGCGCCATCTAGCGGGGCCCTCTATTAGCACCCTGGGGAATTAATTACACTTTCTTCACGTCTATGGAGATTCTCAACCATCCAGGTCAGGGGTAGTCAACCTTGGCTCTTTTATAACTCGTGGACTTCAACTCCCAGAATTCCTGAGACAGCCATGCTGAGGGGAAAAAGAGAGGTTTCCAAGCTGAGCCATGCTGGCTCAGGAATTCTGGGAGTTGAAGTCCACGAGTCATAAAAGAGCCATGGTTGCCTACCCCTGATCCAGGTCATGGCTGTCTCCAAAGGTGCTTTTTTTTTTTCTCTCAAAAGGCGACTGGACTTTCCTGTTTTTTTTTTCTTTTCTAACTGGAGAAGCAAAACATTTGCAAATTACAAAAAAAAAACACTAAAAGTCCAGTTGCCTTTTGGAAAAAAAAAAACACTTTTGGGATACTTTCTTCAGCCCGTAAGTAATGATTGATGCAAAATCTATGCCAGTGATGGAATTCTGATATATGGCTCAATGGTTAATCAGTGTAAAGTATCGTCATTGGTGGTGCAGAGGTCCTCCTGCTGTGCCACTGGCTGATGCTTTGAGGCCGGATATTGAAGCTGCTTGCATAGAGTATTTATAAGAGATTCTGGGCTACCCCCCTTAGAGAACGTCAACTGACAGTTGCATCAAAAACCACGTATCATGGTTCCGACAGATGAAACTCTTCAAAGAACTTCGAGGCATTGTTTGCCTTAAAGAAACTTTATTTTGAGTAGCATAGCATCGGCACTGGTATAGTCGAAGCCAAAAACTGGATTCCCCTCCCCTGAGCACATAGTATCAAAGCACAATTCCCTCCTCCAATTAAGTCATAAATCACATTCGCCAATTAGCTTGAAGCACGGGCTCCAGCCTGCCAATTCCTTATCAGCTCTGGTTACAATAACCTTGTTTCTCAGGCTAGGTCCAATGTTGTTATGTCTAGCTGGACTCTCCTTCACATCCCCCCTCCCAGCATCATCTAACTCTAAAAGCAAAAGGTAAAAGATGGCTACATTTCCATCTGTTGTCAATGCAAAAACATCCGATGTTAGCAACGTTGACACCACGTGTGAAGGGACCTATCACCAGTACTGGTGCTGGATGCGGGAAAGCTGCAGAAGAGCCCAGTGGCCCACAAGTCACACTGGCTAGGAGCCCAAGGCAGTTGGAACAGGTAGTCCTCCTGAATTAGTGTTAACTCGGGTCTTAAAATACAACAATTCACTCTTTAAACAATTCACTAAAAACAGGGCAAAAATGCTGAAAAGAACGGTGTAAACAATTTACCTAGTGGCGTCCCACAACTTAACCGTTGTGCCAACAGCTCACTTGGACCGAAGGGGTAACTGAAACGAACAGTCTTCCACCGTTTTCCCCTAGTGATGACCCCCCTGGATACTGCAATCGTCATAAATATGAGTCAGTTGCCAGGCATCTGAATTTTGATCATGTGACCATGGGGATTCTGCAAAGGTTGTGTGAAAAACGGTCATGTCACTTTTTCATTGCCGTTGTAACTAAGGAAGGTCACTAAACGAACTGTTTTAAGATGAGGACTACCTGTATAGAAAATCTGGAGGTAGCAACAGAAAAAAGAGAGATGGGGACGGCATCCTCAACACCTGTTTGAACCCCTCGCTGGTTAGGACGGGGCTTATGGTCACAGCATGGCCAGCGGGTGCCAGAAAATAGCTCCCACCATCACACCTCCCAAGGCTCACTGCAGCTGAATCTATCTGGTTTGGTGCTACACGATCTTCCAGAGATCCACACCCGCTCCCACTGACCATTCCATGCATTTTCAGAGAGGGACAGGGAGAAAGGGAGCAAAGGAGAGCAAGGGACATGGAGCACCTGGCCAGGACAGCTCAGGCAGCGAAAGAGACGCAGGGAAACTCCAGAGATTCAGCTCCAACCAGCTGCAGCCCTCATGATCTAGACTCGCAACGTCCCTCCTGGCCATTCAAGTTGAAAGTGGTTGGGCAACGGATCCCCTTCTTCCCTCACCCTGCCTCGCCCTCGGCGCCCCAAGTCTCCCTGCTAGCGCTGGATTCGCCTTCTGCACTCGGAGCAGCCCTGCAAGGCGGTGCAGAAGGGATACCTCCGGGGGCTCACCTCACCTCTTGCCTGCCCTGTGAAGTCCCCACTGGCAGAAGGAAGAACAGGTGGAGAAGCCGAGCAATGGAGTTTGGGGCGCCAAACTCCAGAAACAGGGGAGAGGAGGAACAATTCTGCCGGTCAAGTTAGGCAAGGATCGCCCTAAATCCAAGCAATTCTGGGCTTGATTCCCCCTTGTCCCAAACCTCCCTTGACCTGTAACGTAAGAGACTGCCTCCTCTTCCATTGACCCCACCTTTTTATCCCCACCCAATCTCTGCTCTTTTGGCTGCCCTGTCTCTTCTCTAGGGTCTCTTCCCTGTATGGATCCCTTCATGATAAGTAAGATACACTTTCCGAGTAAAGCTCTTTCCACATTCCCTACAGTTATGTGTTCTCTCCCCAGTGTGGATCCTTTTATGAGAATTAAGGTTTCCCTTCCGAAAAAAGTTCATTCCACATTCCAGGCATTTATATGGTCTCTCCCCAGTGTGGCTCCTTTCGTGAGAATTAAGACTTTCTTTTCGAGTAAAGCTCTTTCCACATTCCAAGCATTTATAGGGGTTATCCAGTGTGTGGATCCTTTGGTGGCGATTAAGAGTACTTCTGTCACTGAAGTTCTTTCCACACTCCAAGCATTTATGTGGTTTCTCCCCAGTGTGGATCCTTTGGTGGACGCTAACCTTACTCTTGCTATTGAAATTCTTTCCACACTCCAGGCATTTATATGGATTATCCACTGTGTGGATCCTTTGGTGGCGATTAAGTCTGCTTTTGTCACTGAAGTTCTTTCCACATTCCTGGCATCTACATGGTCTCTCTCCTGTGTGGATCTTTTCATGATAAGTAAGATGTCCTTTCTGGGTAAAGCTCTTTCCACATTCCAGGCATTTATACGGTCTCTCCCCAGTGTGATTCCTTTCGTGAAATTTAAGACTTTCTTTTCGAGTAAAGCTCTTTTCACACTTCAGGCATTTATATGGTTTGTCCCCAGTGTGTAATGTTTTATGAGCGTTAAGATGTCCTTTCTGAGTAAAGCTTTTTCCACACTCCAAGCATGTATGTGGTTTCTCCCCAGTGTGTATCCTTTGGTGCCGAGTAAGGCATGTTTTGCTAAAAAAACTCTTCCCACATTCCAGGCATTTGTATGGTCTCTTCCCTGTGTGGATCCTTTGATGAAAAATAAAGTTTCTGTTGTAAACAAAGCTCTTTCCACACTCTGTGCATTTATATGGTCTGTCTCCTGTGTGGGCCTTTTTATGAGAATTAAGATCTCCTTTCTGAGTAAAGCTCTTCCCACACTCCAGGCATTTATAAGGTCTATCACCTATGTGGATCCTCTTATGGTAATTAAGATATCCTTTCCGAGTAAAGCTTTTTCCGCACTGTAGACATTTATGTGGTCTCTCCCCAGTGGGGATTCTCTGATGGAGATTAAGTTTACTCTTGCTACCAATATTCTTTCCACACTTCAATCTCAGTATCATCTCTCTGCTCCGACTGGAACCCCTGCCAGATTTTATAGAGGTCTGTGGTTTGTGTTTCTTATAGACTTTCTTAGGTAAAGTAGGGGCAAAGGAATTTTTGATATATTTTCCATGCTGTTGAGATTCATAGAGTTTTCCTTTAGTCTGGTTTCTGTCATAGTCATATGTATCAAATGGATTTTTCTCTTTTTCCCCATCTTGTCCCTTTGTCTTTACTTTCTCAACTTGCTGGGACAGGAAGCCATGGATTCCAATAGGAAGCAAAGTGGATGACCTCACCCTTCCTTCTGTGTGGTTTCTCTCTTGCCTTTTTATGTCCCCTTGACAGCCAAACAGTACTTCCTGTATATCATGCGTCTCTGTTTCAAGTGGCTTCAACCTAGCTTTCTTGTCATTCACTTTCTCCTGCCCATCATCGTCTTGGAAAAAAGAAAATAAATATTTGGGTTAGAATATAGAATGGCAAATGATATATTGTCTTCCCTCACTAACAAACATGCCAATTTGCATTCCAGATTTGGCACCACCCACATTTGGCTAGGATGTGATAGCTGCAAATTGTTATTTAGGAGACTCTGATGGTATACAAATAATTTTTCAACTGAGAAACATATTAAAGCTTTGATGTTGGTCAGTCTGCCCAATCCTTTCCATGAAGCATCTAAACATTTCCCAAATCGATGCTGAGTATTTCTGCACTGCCTTGTAAAGATGCAACTAAGTGCAAACAACTTCCCTGTTCTCTTTCCACTGAAAAAATGAAGGGAACCCAGAGCAAAGCTTGGCCTTACCCAGAGCATCCATATCCGTAGAAATCTCCTCGATGACTTCCCTACATAAGGCCTTCTGGCCAGAATCCAGCAGACTCCACTCCTCCTCTGTGAAGTTCACAGCCACCTCCTCAAAGGGACTGGATCCCTAGAAAGAGAAATAAAACTTTCTTTAGCAGGCAATACCAGGAAAGACCTCTAAGTTTTCTCTCTTATTACAGAAAACAGGTTTGCAATAGACCAATGGGCATTTTCTAGCAGGACAGATTTATGTCTGCATGTCAACAGAGTCCTTAGGGCTGGGAAGCTGTAGCTGCACAAATCATGGCTTAGGTGCATCCAGGTTGTAGAATGCTAAAACAGACACCATTGGGGAGCTTTCCACTGGACCAAAATAACCCAGCAACGAGGTTTCGGGGAGAAGAATCCCCTAGGCTCACATGCCTCGCTGACCAAGTTCTTGAGAAAACAGGACAATGACAATGAGCCTGGAAATCCCAAGTCACTTGACCAACAATCTTATTATTGCAGAAACTTAGCACTGATTTAGGGGTCTCTCCTTTCTGTAATGCATTTTTATATATGCTTTTTTTAATCCTATTCCTGTTGTTTGAAATCATGGCTTTCATTTTTGAACTAGTTTTCAACGGTCTTCAAAAAGCTTTAACATGTATTATTGTTGCAGCCACTTAGTGTTGAATTAGGGTTTGTTCTTCAGATGAAAATTTTTTAAGTGGATATGCTAACATATTTTTGAACATTTCTCAATCCTATTCCCATTGTTTTAATTTGGTGATTTCATTTCTAACTAGATTTCAGCACTCTTCTGAAAAGTATTAAGAAGTATTAAACTCTATCAACATATAAATTAAATTTTCTAACACATTTTTCTCAGCATTTGCATCTCCAGAACAATTTTGAAAGCCGAATGTGTGACTCAGCAGGACCTTCTTGGGGGATACTGTGTTCAGATGCACACAGACTCAGCATTTGGTGGTAAAGGTAGCTTGTGAATGGACGGAGCTGGAACTCTACTGCTCTTGGAAGAAACCTGCACTTACCTGGCAAAGTGGCCCAAGTTGAATCCTTCTGAAAAGCAGTTCCTGAGAAAGGCTGGATGGATCTCCTCTTCCTTGGAGCTCCGCTGAGATCTTCCTCGTGATTGGTTCCTGTACCTGTCAGAACAGCCTGGTTTATGATCCACTTCAGAAAGACCATAACTATGTTAATTCACTTACCTTTCCTTTTACTTCTCTACCCGTACTTCCCCAATCCGTCAAAATGAGAGAACTCAGAAACTCTGCTCTGAACTGGCTAATGTTTTGGGGTAAATGAACAGATGGGCTCTGTACTAGAGGCAGTTCACATAATACAAATGTTTATCCTTATTTAGCTAGAACAGTGGTGGCGAACCTATGGCACAGGTGCCGGAGGCGGCACTCAGACCCCTGTCTGTGGGCACACGCGCCCTCACCCCAGTCCTAGGCCTTCAGCTTCAGTCCTCCCGCAGGACTCAGGCCGCCCTGAGTCCTGCGGGAGAAGGGCGGTATATAAATTAAATTATAATAATTATAATAATAATATAAAACTTTTTCGCTTTAGGCCTCCGCTGCCTTGTGCAAAAAAAAAAAAAAAGGTTCAATCAATCAGTCAATTTCAACTTCTCGCGGGGGAAAAAAAAAGATCTTCCAAATTTTGAATTGATTGATTGAACTTTTTAGTCCCACCCAGTCTGCCATTACCACCACAGCCATGCCCACCCAATGGGCCATGCCCACCCGGCACCCAAAGATGCATAAATGGATTTTGGGTTGCAGTTTGAGCACTCGGTCTCTAAAAGGTTCGCTACCACTGGGCTAGAAGACCAGAATGTAACTATTGAAGTACACCACATGTGGATAACATTAGGGAGGTGTGTAAGAAAAGAGAAATCTCTTTAATAGTTGAGCAAACCCTTTCAGAGGAAAGGGTGTGGGTATTTGCATTACTCCTTTTATCTTTCTCTTATCTTCTCCTTCAAACACTAATGATAATTACAGGTAATCTGTGTATCTAATCTGCAAAATGGGTTTCCTCCAGGCTCTCTCCTACCATGTGCTGGAAGGGAGCCTAGTGATCACTGTATTCTCTCTGCAGCTTAGTTTTTTTTTCCTATTGCAAACATTTTTTCATACAGGACTATGCTATTTACAAGGGGTGCTCTGCTTAGAATAAAAAACAGAAGACGTCTGATAACTATTACCTAATTAGGAGCAGCTGTTCACGGCATCCTTTAAAAAGCCCCTTCTCCAAAAACCTGTATTGCACCCTAGCTTTCTGCAAAATGTTTGCTCAATTCTTTTCTTTGCAGTATTGAGATCTATTACTAGAAAAAAGAGAGGCTGGACAAGGAATTGTGGCCACTTCCTCAAATTCAGCGGCCTCTTACATCCCTCAGGCGCATGGGTGGATGAAATAGGATTGATTTTTTCTTTTCTCCCACAGAATTATCTCCCAGGGGACACAGAAGCATTTGCCTCAAAAAGAAATCAGTTCTCCAAACATGAGGAATTCCTGAAAGGCTGCCCAGACGTGTTCTTAATCTCTTTGACTTCTTGCAGACATGGCTAGATCTCTGATCCTTCCCCCCCCCCATGGAGCTCCCAGGATGAAGCCCCCCCGCCCTCCTCACCTGTCCCTTTCCCGGCTCTTCCCGCTGGGCTTGGCTGAGGAGGAAGCCTTCGGCCAGGGCCACCGCCTGCGAACAGCTCTCGGCTCCGCACTCCCTCACCCAGCTCGCCATCTCCGCGGGCAGCAGGGCCAGCAGCTGCTCCAGCTGGTGGTCCAGGTCGTAGAGGGGAAACGACGAGGAGAGGCCGGCGTCGGTGACCGCCGACAGGCGGTGCAGGCGGCTGCAAAGCTCCCGGGGCCCCTCGGCCTCCTGGCGGCAGCCGTCCAGACCGCGGAAGCGCCGCCGGTGGATCTCTGGGCTGAGGGCGGCCTCGGGTAGACCTTCCGGGCGGCTTCTGCCCCCGGGGCCCCCTCCGCTCCCCTCCTGAAGGGCGGCGGGGACTTCGGCTGCTCCCATCCGCGGAGACCTCTCGGTCTCCATGGGGTTTTGTGAGGAAACAAGCCCAAGAGACAAGCCGAGTTGCCTCCCTCAAATCACCCCCCCCCCTCTTTCCCGCTTCCCAGGAGGGGAGAAACGGGGCTCGGGGGCCTCTTCGGGGCTGCGGCGCCTGAGGGGAGCAGCTGCGAACGGCTCCCGCGCTAATTTCCCGCGCGCGCTCCTGAGCCTTGGCACCTCGCCAAGGAGCCCAGACGATAGAGAGCGGCCGGCTAGACCGCCCTTTCCTTTTCCCGCCAGCCGAGGGAGCTCGGATGCTGAAAGGCGCGCGGCAGAAGCCGAGGCTGCGGCGGCGGCGGCGATGCGTGCAAAGTGCGGGGAAGGTCCCGTGGCCTTGCAGGAAAATTAGGGGAGCCTCCGCTAGGTGATGGGGACTTTCTTCGTCTCTGAGTCCGGTGCGGGGTGAATAGATGCGAGGCTAAACATCGGAAGGCGTCCGCTGCACGTTTCCTTTTAAAAAAAACACAAAAAGGTGCTTCGTGAGTGCCTCTTCCTTCGTCAGATGCATTAGAGCAGTGGTTCTCAACCTTTTTAATGCCGCGACCCCAACCGGTCATAAGTCGAGGACTAAACCGGTCGTAAGTCGAGGACTAAACCAGTCGTAAGTCGAGGACTAAACCGGTCGTAAGTCGAGGACTACCCAGCCGGTCGTAAGTCAAGGACTTTCCCTGCCCGGGAGCGCCACGCATGCGTGGTTCCGCCCCCTGCGCCGGCCGAGGCGTAGCTGGCAAGCGGCAGAGACGGAGCAGGCCGACCACCAGCTGGCCCAGCCCAAGGGAGGTAAGGCACCCGCCGGAAAAGGGGGAAAAAAATGGCGGCAAAAAAAAATGACGGAGAAAAAAAATGGCGGACAGCCTTGCTTGGCGACCCCCGTGAAATGGTCGATCGACGCCAAATGGGGTCCCGACCCACAGGTTGAGAACCACTGCATTAGAGCGACTAGATTTACAGTGTTTCTCAACCTTGGCAATTTTAAGGCATGTGGACTTCAACTCCCAGAATTCCACAGCCAGCAATGCTGGCTGTGGAATTCTGGGAGTTGAAGTCCACATGCCTTAAAATTGTCAAGGTTGAGAAACACTGGGCTAGAATAATGCAAGATTTAAATCTGGGAGGGGGATCGGAAGGGAAGGTGGGTTGGGTTGGGGGCTGCAAACGAGGGAAAGCCAAAGCTTCGCCCTCTTTCTCGCCTTTGAAGTTCTCCGGAGTGGCTGGATCCGAAGCAGGTGCCTCTTTCCTCTCCCCTTTCTGGACACCAGGCTTCCCCTCCATGCGTAAAGATTTCCGCCTCTCTCGCTGCTTTTCCTGCTTAAAATATCCTCCCGGTGGGGGTTCATTGTCGGATTGCAAGAGCAAAAGTGAGGGTAGATAGCTGAGGGTCTCCGTTTAAGGGAGCTGACCCCTGATCCCTAATTTTTTTCATGTCTCTATTTAGGTCTCTAAGAGCCAACATTGATTTGGTGGCACGTAATTTAAATACTGGCTCATCAAGATAGAGAACCAGGAACAAGCAAAAAAAAGTATCTCTAATGCCAAATGATAACTAGATTTCTCAATTTGTATGTTTTGTATGTTTGCAATTTGTATGTTTTATACTGAAACAATTTGTATGTTTTATACTGAAATTTTATTAGGTTTTGAATTTACAGTATAAAAGTATCTACCGTTTATTATTTAACATCCAAAACTCTTTGAAAATCAGATCATTGTTTTCAGTTTATGTCCTCTGATAAAAGACAAGAAGTGAATCAGAACAAAAGTAGTAAGGTTGGTTCTTAAACCCTCCTCCAAATTTAAACATTTGCTGTAGGAGGCTTTTATGTTTCTGATCAAGCGTCACAAGTAGTTTGTAAATAGGGAAAAAGAACTGTTTACTTCCAATCCCAGCTTAACTTTGGCTGTTCCAATGGAGTTTGGGTGAGGAATTGCTGTGAAAATAACAGCCCACTGCTAAATTATGCATTTGTAGTTTGATTATTCCTCTGGCCCAATTTTTTACTTTTTTTGTTATTTTAGAGGTATTGTTTTTAATTATCTTATTGGAGAATGGTTTGTGAGTAGTGTTTATGCATACGTTCCTGAAGCAAGCTGTCTGGAGTTGGGAAGGGTCTGGTGATCTAAAAATAAAGGTCTAAAAAAGTGATAAACATGGGAATACATGGCAGCAATAATACTGCGTGGATTTTTGTTCCTCTGTTTAAATTGTGCTTCACCAACTCTAGAGTTCTAGGCCTTTTATCCAGCCGTGATGCTCATGGTGTGATCAACTCCCAACATTATGTGTTGGCTAAGATGTTACGTCACAAGCCTGGAATTGCTTGGGGGCTTGGGTCGACCGGCAGAATTGTGGTTCATTGTCTGCCCTGTCTCTGCCAAATGCTTTAGGTCAGGAGACCACCATGGACCTGGTTCCACGGTGAGGCTTTCTCCACCAGCACTTCCTTCATCAGCAGGGACGTGTCAGGGTCGGCAAGAGCAAGTGGAGCCCCGCAGGTGTCCATCCTCCTCCACCTTGCAGGGCTGCTCCAAACATAGAAGGTGAGACCGATGGCAACAGGAATACATGAGATGCAGAGGGCAAGGCACGGAAAAGAGGGTCCGTTGCCCAGCCGCTTTCATCTTGAACAGCCAGGAGGGACGGGCTGCAGCTGTTTGTAGCTGAACCTCTGGAGTTTCCCAGCATCCCTTTCGCTACCTGAGCTGTCCTGGCCAGGTGCTCCCTGTTTTTCGTAGCCCTTCTTACTCTCCTTTGCTCCCCTTCCCGACCGCCATTCTGCCCTTGCCCTGGAAATCCTCAGCCTTGGTTCCCCCTCCCACCTTCATTAATACAAATACATCATGGATTAGTCATTAGGTCATATCAGAATACCAAATATAAAATGCAAAATAATAAAACTGAGACTCTAGAAAGAGTACAGAGAAGAGCAACAAAGATGATTAGGGGACTGGAGGCTAAAACATATAAGGAACGGTTGCTGGAATTGGGTATGTCTAGTTTAATGAAGAGAAGGACGAGGGGGGACATGATAGCAGTGTTCCAGTATCTCAGGGGCTGCCACAAAGAGGGAGTCAAGCTATTCTCCAAAGCACCTGAAGGCAGAAGAAGCAACGGATGGAAACTAATCAAGGAGAGAAGCAACCTAGAACTAAGGAGAAACTTCCTGATAGTAAGAACAATTAACCAGTGGAACAACCTGCCTCTAGAAGCTGTGAATGCTCCAACACTGGAAGTTTTAAAGAAGAGACTGGACAGCCATTTGTCTGAAATGGTATAGGGTTTCCTGCCTGAGCAGGGGGTTGGACTAGATGACATCCAAGGTCCCTTCCAACTTTATTATTATTATTATTATTATTATTATTATTATTATTATTATTAAAATCATGTGTAACAAAGCAGAATTTAAAAGGCATAACTAAAGGCAAATGTCACTCAGGATTCTGAGTGAACCTTATAAGGTGCTCCAATTAGATCCACATACACAGTTCCCAATTCTTTTGTTCGGATAAAGGCTCGGCTGCTCCTTGGTTGAGTATAGACAGATACCCATTTGGAGTCAAAGGGTTGGGGTCTTCCCCCTTGATCTGGAATCCTGACTGGAGGAGTCATTTGTCAGTCCTTTGGTACAGGCTAGTCAAGAAGCGTTGAGAATTAACACTAGCTTTATCTGTATTGTGAGGCCACAATACAAAAATCTTACGTCTTTTAGAAGTATTTCTCCTCCCACCTCTCCTTTCACTCTCTGGAAAACTAGGAGACTTTCTTCTGAAATTTTTCCAATGCCCCCCACCCTCCCAGTGGGGGCGTTTACATGACATTTACATTCTGCGGTTCTTCCCTGTCTCCAAGGTCATTACTCCATTCCAACACATATTCTTTAGCTGTCTTTTCACAGTGACAGTTTGTAAAGAGAAACGGAGGCATTAAGACTTCAAAATAAGGTTTATTGTATTGTCAATGAATATGAGTAGTTTGAATAATATTAGCTGAAATGGAAAAAGGGCCTCAATTCCTGCAGTAGAGGAAAGAAGAAAAGGAGGGTAGAAAATAACAGAGTTGGAAGGGACCAACTCAATATCCACAGCATTTTGCTGGTCCACTAGTTTTGTCACTTTGTCAAAGGGTGCAGTAAGATTTGCCTTATCTGTTTTTGACAACTCCATGTTGGCTTGTTATAACTTTGTTTCCTTCTAGGTGTTCACAGATTCGTTACTTAATTTTTCCAGAGTCTTTCCAGGTATTGATGACAGGCTAATAGGTCTGTAGTTTCCCGGTTCCATTTTATTTTCTCCTTTTTTGAAGATGGGAACTACACCAGCCCTTTTCTAGTCATCTGGTAGTTCCCTAGTGCTCCTTGATATAGTTCAGAGGTTCTGAGATTTCATCTGCCAAGTCTTTCAGAACCTTCTGGTGGTTTGAACTCATCTAGAGTAGATAGGTGTTCTCTTACCATTTTCTTGCTTATTTTGACTTGCATTCCTAATCTGCATTTTACAGTTGTTGTTTTTTTATAGGTTGGTCTGTTTTTTTTTCTTCTTTTGTGTAAAGACAGATGCAGAGAAGGAATCCTGGACGTTCCCTCCAAATCTGGAGCCTCTTACATCCCTCAGCAGGATGAAAGGAATAGAATAGAATAGAAAATAGAATAGAATAAGACCTTGAAGTTCTTCTAGTCCAGCCCCCTGCTCAAGCAGGAGAACCTATACCATTTCAGACAAGTGACTGTCTAGTCTCTTGTTAAAAATCTCCAGGGATGGAGCACCCACGATTTCTGAAGGCAAGCTGTTCCACTGTTAATTGTCCTCACAGTTAGGAAGTTTCTCCTTAATTCCAGGTTTCTTCGCTCTTTGATCAGTTTCCATCCATTGTTTCTTGTCCCGCCTCTGGTGCTTTGGAGAATAATTTGACCCCCTCTTCTTTGTGGCAACGCCCGAAATACTGGAATACTGCTATCATGTCGCCCCTGTTTCTTCTTTTCTTTAGACTATAGCCAAACCTAAGTCCTGCAGCCGTTCTTCATATATTTTAGTCTCCAGGCCTTTGATCATTTTAGTTGCTCTTCTCTGAACTTTTTCCAAAGTCTCAACATCTTTTTTGTAGTATGGTGACCAAAACTGGTTGCAGTATTCCATGTGCGGTCTTACTAGGGCTTTATAAAACAGTACTAATACTTCGCGTGATCTTGATTCTATGCCTCTCTTTATAAAATCCAGGATGAAATAGGGTTGAATTTATTTTCCTCTCCTGAATTCTCTCTCAGAAGAAACAGAAGTATTTGCCTCAAGAAATAATAAGATCATTGATCCACCATCAGCAATTCTGATATTCAGTTGCTTATAGCTTTTCTCCTGTATGGCTGCTTGGATGTTAAATAAGATTCCAGCAGAAGATCTTTCCACACTCCATGCATTAATAAGCATCCTGACGTATCTAGATCCTCGCATGATGAAAAAGTTGACAGTTGCAAATAAAGCTCAAGGCATGGATTCCTTTGGTTTTTCCTATGTGGATTGTTTTATGAAAAGCACGTTATTTTCAGTGAAGGTTGTTCCACTTTTCATGCGTTTCCATTGTTCTCCTGTGTGGATGCCTCTCTGACAAATAAAACTTTTGTAATCATTTTTTTTCACATCCCATAGACATATATGTTCTCTCCCCAGTATTGATCCTTTTATGAGACTTAAGATGTCCCTTCCGAGAAAAGGACTTTCCACATTCCAGGCATTTATATGGTCTCTCTCCTGTGTGGCTCCTTTTATGAGAATTAAGATTTTCCTTTCGAGTAAAGCTCTTTCCACACTTCAGGCACTTATGTGGTTTCTCCCCAGTGTGTAACATTTTATGAGCCTTAAGATGTCCTTTCTGAGTAAAGCTCTTTCCACACTTCAGACATTTATGTGGTTTCTCCCCAGTGTGGATCCTTTGGTGGACACTAAGGTTACTCTTGCTATTGAAATTCTTTCCACATTCCAGGCATTTAAATGGGTTATCCACTGTATGGATCCTTTGGTGGCAATTAAGACTACTTTTGTCATTGAAGTTCTTTCCACACTCCAAGCATTTATGTGGTTTCTCCCCAGTGTGGATCCTTTGGTGGGCGCTAAGCTTATTCTTGCTATTGAAATTCTTTCCACATTCCAGGCATCTATATGGTTTCTCTCCTGTGTGGATCTTTTCATGAGAATTAAGATGTCCTTTCTGGGTAAAGCCCTTTCCACACACCAGGCATTTATGTGGTTTCTCCCCAGTGTGGATGCTTTGGTGGAGGCTAAGCTTATACTTCATATTGAAACACTTTCCACATTCCAAGCATTTATATGGGTTATCCAGTGTGTGGATCCTTTGGTGGCGATTAAGAGTACTTCTGTCACTGAAGTTCTTTCCACACTCCAAGCATTTATGTGGTTCCTCCCCAGTGTGGATCCTTTGGTGGACACTAAGCTTACTCTTGCTATTGAAATTCTTTCCACACTCCAGGCATTTATATGGATTATCCACTGTATGGATCTTTTGGTGGCGATTAAGTCTACTTCTGTCACTGAAGTTCTTTCCACATTCCTGGCATCTACATGGTCTCTCTCCTGTGTGGATCTTTTCATGAGAATTAAGATGTCCTTTCTGGGTAAAACTCTTTCCACATTCCAGGCATTTATACGGTCTCTCCCCAGTGTGATTCCTTTCGTGAGAATTAAGACTTTCTTTTCGAGTAAAGCTCTTTTCACACTTCAGGCATTTATGTGGTTTGTTCCCAGTGTGTAATGTTTTATGAGCGTTAAGATGTCCTTTCTGAGTAAAGCTTTTTCCACACTCCAAGCATGTATGTGGTTTCTCCCCAGTGTGTATCCTTTGGTGCCGAGTAAGGCATGTTTTGCTAAAAAAACTCTTCCCACATTCCAGGCATTTGTATGGTCTCTTCCCTGTGTGGATCCTTTGATGAAAAATAAAGTTTCTGTTGTAAACAAAGCTCTTTCCACACTCTGTGCATTTATATGGTCTTTCTCCTGTGTGGGCCTTTTTATGAGAATTAAGATCTCCTTTCTGAGTAAAGCTCTTCCCACACTCCAGGCATTTATAAGGTCTATCACCTATGTGGATCCTCTTATGGTAATTAAGATATCCTTTCCGAGTAAAGCTTTTTCCGCACTGTAGACATTTATATGGTCTCACCCCAGTGGGGATTCTTTGATGGAGATTAAGTTTACTCTTGCTACCAATATTCTTTCCACACTTCAAGCTCAATATCATCTCTCTGCTCCGACCGGAACTCCTGCCAGATTTTATAGAGGTCTGTGGTTTGTGTTTCTTATAGACTTTCTTAAGTAAAGTAAGGGCAAAGGAATTTTTGACATATTTTCCATACTGTTGAGACTCATAGAGTTTTCCTTTAGTCTGGTTTCTGTCATAGTCATATGTATCAAATTGATTTTTCTCTTTTTTCCCATCTTGTCCCTTTCTCTTTACTTTCTCAGCTTGCTGGGACAGGAAGCCATGGATTCCAATAGGAAGCAAAGTGGATGACCTCACCCCTCCTTCTGTGTGGTTTCTCTCTTGCCTTTTTATGTCCCCTTGACGGCCAAACAGTACTTCCTGTATATCATGCGTCTCTGTTTCAAGTGGCTTCAACCTAGCTTTCTTGTCATTCTCTTTGTCCTGCCCATCATCAGCTTGGAAAAAAGAAAATAAATATTTGGATTAGAATATAGAATGGCGAAGGATAATATTGTCTTCCCTCACTAACAAACATGCCAATCTGCATTCCAGATTTGTCACCACCCACATTCGGCTAGAATGTGACAGCTGCAAATTGTTATTTAGGAGACTCTGATGGTATATAAATAATTTTTCAACAGAGAAAGGTATTAAAGCTTTGGTGTTGATCTGTCAGTCTGCCCAACCCTGTCCACGAAGCATCTAAACATTTCTCAAATTGATGGTGAGTATTTCTGCACTGCCTTGTAAAGATGCAACTAAGTGCAAACAACTTCCCTGTTCTCTTTCCACTGAAAAAATGAAGGGAACCCAGAGCAAAGATTGGCCTTACCCAGAGCATCCATATCCGTAGAAATCTCCTCGATGACTTCCCTACATAAGGCCTTCTGGCCAGAATCCAGCAGACTCCACTCCTCCTCTGTGAAGTTCACAGCCACCTCCTCAAAGGGACTGGATCCCTAGAAAGAGAAATAAAACTTTCTTTAGCAGGCAATACCAGGAAAGACCTCTAAGTTTTCTCTCTTATTACAGAGAACAGGTTTGCAATAGACCAATGGGCATTTTCTAGCAGGACAGATTTATGTCTGCATGTCAACAGAGTCCTTAGGGCTGGGAAGCTGTAGCTGCACAAATCATGGCTTAGGTGCATCCAGGTTGTAGAATGCTAAAACAGACATCATTGGGGAGCTTTCCACTGGACCAAAATAACCCAGCAAGGAGGTTTCAGGGAGAAGAATCCTCTAGGCCACGGGTCAGCAACCCTCGGCTCTGGAGCCACATGAAGCTCTTTCAGCCTTCTCCTGCGGCCCAGTCCTCCTCCGCCATTTGCAGTCCCACAAAAAAAAAAGTGGGACTAAAAAAGTTCAACCAATCAATTCAAACTTCTCACGAGAAAAAAAGATCTCGCGAAGTTGGAATTGATTGGTTGAGCTTCTTTTGTTTGTGGGACTGCCCACAACCTTCTTTTCTTCTTGGGATTGCACGTGGTGGCAGCAGAGGAAGAGATGGAGGACTGCTGGAAAGAAGGTGCGTGGGTCAGACGGGGCCTACGGGGTGTGTGTTCTGCCAAGCATCGTATGGAGCTGGCTGGGGAAATGGTCTCGGTGGGGGGAGCTTCCAATGCCACTGCCATGATCCCTCCTCCCAGCCACCCAGCCACCATCCTCGATATTCTCACCTGGGCTCACGCTCTTCTCGTCTTCCGCACTCAAATCGGCTGCTAGCGGCTTTAATGGCTCTGCTCCGTCCGAGTTGATGAAAGCTGCTTTCTGCTGGCCTCTACTTTCTTCAACTTGGACGGAGCAGAGCCACCCAAGCCGCTAGCAGCCAATTTGAGGGAGGAGGAAAAGAGCATTTCCTCAGGAACCGCCCAAAGCTGGAAGAGCTTCAGGCGAGGCTGCTTTACAACTTCCTCTCCAGCCTCGAAGCCGGGGCCTGAAGGAAAGATCAGCTCTTTATAGCCGCCACATCCTCTCGCCCCACGGAGCGCCTTTTATGTACGAGGCGCTTGCCTCATTCACACCCTGGAGCGCAAGGAAGGCGGCCAGAAGCGGAGGCGGAGGCACCTTCCAACTTGATAAGGCCAGTGCTTTTTTTGTGAGAAAAAAGGTGCCGGAACTCAGGTACCTGCCCCCCCCCCCCCGCCAGGCCATTCCTTGATCCTTGATCAGCAACCTTTCACTCCCCTCCCAAGCCGGACTGCCATGCTAAGGTGAATGGGATGGGCGGGGTAGGCCAGGTCCCCCTCCACCATTTCGGAGCCAGGGGGGAGTGACGGTGAACGGCTCCGCTGCTGCTGTGCGGTGCTGGAGGGGCTTTCTTAAAGCTTCGCCCTGCAGATCACCTGCCCGGGCGCAGCCACTTCATCCTCCGCCAACTCTCCTGTGGCTTGCGCCGTGACTGGGCGGCACACACCTTCCCCGCTGCCTCCCTCCGCCAGTCCTTTGTCACCTGCCTCACGGAGAATGCAGTGGCTCTGCGCAGGGATGCAGAGCAGAGAACAGCACTTGCTTGCTGCCCTGCATTGCCCCACATCTCCCTTCTCCCTTCTGGAAATGGCAGCCCCGTTTCCTGCTGCTTCTCCCCCCAGCGCAGCTCCTCCCTCTTCCTGAAAGCACTTCTTTGCTAACCTGCTTTCCAGCTCTGCCGTGGTTCTCTTCTGCTGCAGGGAAACGGAGTTTGTGGGACTAAAAAAAGTTCAGTCAGACCTTCCAACTCCTCGTGAGATCTTTCCCCCCCCCCCGCAAGAAGTTGGAAGGTCTGACTGAATTTTTTTTAGTTCTACAAATTCCATTGGCTGGCTCAGGAATTCTGGGAGTTGAAGTCCACGAGTCATAAAAGAGCCAAGGTTGCCTACCCCTGATGTAAAGCAAACTGTTGTGATCCTTTTGCTTTTCTTGTTCCCTAGGAACTATCAGACAGTTATTGAGACAGGCGAGTGGCAGCCACCCCCTTTTAAAAGTCAAAAAGGATTGGAATTTGTTAGATTTTCCCCAGTAAGTGGTTTGCTGGGAGGGGGAGGGAGGGAGAGGGGGAGAGAGAGAGAGAGAGAGAAGGGAAGTGCAAGTGCCTCTCTCTGTCTCTGTCTCTCTTTCACACACACACTGAGTGGGGGAAGAAGACTGGCAGACCAAGGGCAGAAAGAGAGGGGGGGAAGGAGGGAGGGAAAGAGAGGGAGGGAGAGACAGAACTCATGCACAGCAGCCTCTATTTCTTTTTAATTAAACTCTTCAATCAAGCCCCCCCCCCACATGCGCGCCTGTGCACGTGAGTTTTGCGGCTCCCAGTGTTTTCTTTTCTGTGGGAAACGGGTCCAAGTGGCTCTTTGAGTGTTTAAGGTTGCCGACCAATGCCCTAGGCTCACATGCCTCACTGACCAAGCTCCTGAGAAAACAGGACAATGACAATGAGCCTGGAAATCCCAAATCACTTGACCAACAGTCTTATTATTGCAGCAACCTAGGGGTTTTCCTGTAATGCATTATTACATATCTTATTTAGAAACCACCAATCTCCTGATAAATCGCTTCTATGATTTTTTTTTTATCCTATTCCTGTTGTTTGAAATCATGGCTTTCATTTTTGAACTAGTTTTCAACAGTCTTCAAAAAGCTTTAGCATGTATTATTATTATTATTATTATTATTAATAATAATAATAATAATAATAATAATAATAATAATAATAATAATAATAATAAAGTTGGAAGGGACTTTGGAGGTCATCTAGTCCAGCCCCCTGCTCAGGCAGGAAACCCTATACCATTTCGGACAAATGGCTGTCCAGTCTCTTCTTAAAAACCTCCAGTGTTGGAGCATTCCCCGCTTCTGGAGGCAGATTGTCCCACTGGTTAATTGTTCTGTCAGGAAGTTTCTCCTTAGTTCTAGGTTGCTTCTCTCCTTGATTAGTTTCCACCCGTTGCTTCTTGTCCTGCCTTCAGGTGCTTTGGAGAATAGCTTGACTCCCTCTTCTTTGTGGCAGCCCCTGAGATATTGGAACACTGCTATCATGTCCCCCCTCGTCCTTCTCTTCATTAAACTAGACATACACAATTCCAGCAACCGTTCCTTAAATGCTTTAGCCTCCAGTCCCCTAATCATCTTTGTTGCTCTTCTCTGTACTCTTTCTAGAGTCTCAGCATCTTTTTTACATTACGGTGACCAAAACTGGATGCAGTATTCCCAGTGTGGCCTTACCAAGGCATTGTAAAGTGATATTAACACTTCACATGATCTTGATTCTATCGCTCTGTTAATGCAGCCTAGCACTGTGTTGGCTTTTTTGGCAGCTGCAGCACACTGCTGGCTCATATTTAGGTGATTTAGGTGTATTATTGTTGGAGCCACTTATTGTTGGAGCCAATTAGGGGTTTGTTCTTCGTATGAATCATTTTTAAGTGGATATGCTAACATATTTTTGAACCATTTCTCAATCCTATTCCCATTGTTTCAATTTGCTGATTTCATTTTTAACTAGATTTCAGCACTGAAAAGTATTAAGAAGTATTAAACTCTTCCAAAATATAAATTACATTTTCTAACACAGGTTTCTCAGCATTTGCATCTCCAGAACAATTTTGAAAGCCGAATGTGTGACTCAGCAGGACCTTCTTGGGGGATGCTGTGTTCAGATGCACACAGACTCAGCATTTGGTGGTAAAGGCAGCTTGTGAATGGACGGAGCTGGAACTCTACTGCTCTCGGAAGAAACCTGCACTTACCTGGCAAGGTGGCCCAAGTTGAATCCTTCTGAAAAGCAGCTCCTGAGAAAGGCTGGATCGATCTCCTCTTCCTTGGAGTTCTGCTGAGATCTTCCTCATGATTGGCTCCTGTACCTGTCAGAACAGCCTGGTTTATGATCCACTTTGGAAGGACCATAACCATGTTAGTTCACTTACCTTTCCTTTTGATTCTCTACCTGTACTTTCCCAATACATCAAAATGAGAGAACTCAGGGATTCTGCTATGAACTGGCCAATGTTTGGGGGTAAATAATGAACAGATGGGCAGTTCACATAATACAAATGTTTGTCCTAATTTGGCTAGAAGGTCAGAATGTAAACATTGAAGTACACTACATGTGGATATCATTAGGGAGATGTATAAGGGAAGAGAAAGCTCTTTAATAGTTGAGCAAACCCTTTCAGAGGAAAGTGTGTATAATTGCATTATTATTATTATTATTAAACACTAATGATAATTACAGGTAATCTGTGTATCTAATCTGCAAAATGGGTTTCCTCCAGGCTCTCTCCTACCATGTGCTGGAAGGGAGCCTAGTGATCACTGTATTCTCTCTGCAGCTTAGTTTTTTTTTTCCTATTGCAAACATTTTTCATACAGGACTATCCTATTTACAAGGGATGCTTTGCTTAGAATAAAAAACAGAAGACTTCTGATAACTATTACCTAATTAGGAGCAGCTCTTCCTGGCACCCTTTAAAAAGCCCCTTCTCCAAAAACCTGTGCTGCACCCTAGCTTTCTGCAAAATGTTTGGTCAAGTCTCTCCCTTGCAGTATTGAGATATATTACAAGAAGAGAGGCTGGACAAGGAATTGTGGCCACTTCCTCAAATTCAGTGAAATAGGGTTGAATTTTTCTTTTCTCCCACAGAATTATCTCCCAGAGGACACAGAAGCATTTGCCTCAAAAAGAAATCAGTTCTCCAAACATGAGGAATTCCTGAAAGGCTGCCCAGACGTGTTCTTAATCTCTTTGACTTCTTGCAGACACTGCAAGATCCCTGATCATTCCCCCCGCTCCCATGGATCTCCCAGGACGAAGCCCCCCCGCCCTCCTCACCTGCCCCTTTCCCGGCTCTTCCCGCTGGGCTTGGCTGAGGAGGAAGCCTTCGGCCAGGGCCACCGCCTGCGAACAGCTCTCGGCTCCGCACTCCCTCACCCAGCTCGCCATCTCCGCGGGCAGCAGGGCCAGCAGCTGCTCCAGCACCACCAGGTCCAGCATCTCCCNNCTGAGGGGAGCAGCTGCGAATGGCTCCCGCGCTAATTTCCCGCGCGCGCTCCTGAGCCTTGGCACCTCGCCAAGGAGCCGGTACGATAGATAGCGGCTGGCTAGACCGCCCTTTCCCAGGAGGGGAGAAACGGGGCTCGGGGCCTCTTCGGGGCTTCTGCGCCTGAGGGGAGCAGCTGCGAATGGCTCCCGCAGTAATTTCCCGCGTCCCCCAAACGATAGATACGGGGTTGCTAGATCGGCCCTTCCTTTTCCTGGCAGCGGGGATGCCAGCGTTGCTGCTGTTCCTCCCAGGGCGGGGGGTAGGAGGTGTCGCCGGAAGTCGCGTGGCAAAAGCGGGGGACTGGAGTGGCCAGGCGTGCAAAGGAGCGATGTTCTCGGTCCCGCCCCTCTAAATCAGGCGCTGTACCTTGCAGGAAACTCAGGGAGGCTCACTTGACAGATAGGGACCGTGTCCAGCTGAGGTTGGGCGCTAAGCATCGGAAAGCGTCTGGTAACATCTTTCCCAATTAACACCAGGGGTTGCCACAAAGAAGAGGGAGTCAAGCTATTCTCCAAAGCTCCTGAAGGCAGGACAAGAAGCAATGGGTGGAAACTGATCAAGGAGAGAAGCAACCTAGAACTAAGGAGAAACTTCCTGACAGTTAGAACAATTAACCAGTGGAACAACCTGCCTCCAGAAGTGGTGAATGCTCCAACACTGGAGGTTTTTAAGAAGAGACTGGACAGCCATTTGCTTGAAATGGTGTAGGGCAGGGGTAGGCAACCTTGGCTCTTTTATGACTCATGGACTTCAACTCCCAGAATTCTGGGAGTTGAAGTCCATGAGTCATAAAAGAGCCAAGGTTGCCTACCCCTGGTGTAGGGTTTCCTGCCTGAGCAGGGGGTTGGACTAGATGACCTCCAAGGTCCCTTCCAACTTTTTATTAATATTAGTATTATTAATATTAATATTAATATTAATATTAGTATTAGTATTAGTATTAGCATTAGCATTAGTATTAATATCTTTTCGGAACAAACAGGAGCTTCTTGAGCGCAGGTCCCCTCCTCCGAAGCATAGAGGCGTGTTTAAATCGGGAAGAGGGATTGGAGGCGGGGTGGATTTGGGGTTGCAAAGGAGGGGAAGATACCATCTTAGAGACGGGGTGTCTTAGAAAAAATGTTAGTTTCTGACTTAGTGACCACTTGGCTATCTCCAATGCTACATACAGTCCTCAAGCGTAGCCATTTCTATATATTTTATGCAGGAGTTATACTTTTCTCCTCTAACTTTTGAATTTATAGTTTAGAAACATGTCTCATTTTTAACACCCAAAGCTCTTCAAAAATCAGATCCTTGTTTTTATACGAAGACACATTTGTATTCTTCTTATGCTTGGATTTAACAGATTTTATGATTTTTCACCGCCTACTCGTTTGCTTGAAAAAGATGGCAATAAACACAAAAATAATACAAAAATTATAAGTAATGCAGGTACCACATTACTTCACCGGTTCCTTGGGATTCCCAGGCCTGCTGACGTAGCCGTTGTTGAGGAACCATGTCAGAAAAGACCTGCCAGATATAACTCTTAAAGAAGTAGAACACTCACTCTTCTCCTTCTGCTGGACTTTATGAAGCAGCCAGATGTGAACAGAAACAGGTGGTCCCCTGAAATAACCTGGCTCCGTGGGATGAAGGGCTTTAAAGATCAAAATGAGAGCCTTGAGAGGGACCCAGAAGCAAACTGGCAACCCATTCAGCTCTCAATGTAGAGGCGAAGGGTTATTTAAGGGGTACATGTGACTGCCCACAATGTCACCCTTTGTCTCAACAGAGGTTTCAGCTACTCTTCAAGGGCAGACTCACTTATTTATAAAAATGTATAGGCGTCCATCTTACCTCAAGGTAAGATGTAGAATGCATTGCAATAGTCCACTCAGAAAGTAAGGGCATAAGTGACTCTGAGCAGTGCCATTAACAGAAGCAACTGGTGCATAACACGAAACTGTGCAAAGACCCTCCTAGCCACAACTTCTATCCATTCTTTGAGCAGACGTTGTGAGTCTAGGACTGCCAGGTTGCACACCGAGACTGACTTACCAAGTAAATATGATTACTTTTGAAACGAAAGATTATCTGTATGGTTTCTCACCTATGTCAAAATCAAATACTGTTTATAGTTCTTTCCACAGCTTACATAATCTTTACATACTGTAGTTGCTGTCTCTATATGCAACCTTTCATGAGAACTAGCACAATTCCTCAGTGAAACACTTTATAAATTCTGTTCTCACTAGGGGACTTGTATTGGAATTCCTGGTGGCCTACTACCCCATTTCTAACCATTTCAAATCCTGCTTATCTAGATAAGGTTGGCCCGGTGCCAGAAAGTACCCAATCCCATTTTAGTCTCATCTGATGTTATAGGGATCCATTTGGTGGGTCACTCCATCCACAATCTTCCATGTTTAATTCTAGTATTTTGGATCCCTCCTTTGGCTTCTTGTTTTTTCAGAAAGAGAGAACGTACAGGCATAGCTTATTTTAATGTGCTTAATTGAGCAAGTTCATTGGTGCCATTCTTCCAAGAGTATTTGCCAACTACCAATAAAGTATATTTTAATTAAGGTATGTTACATTGGTTTTTTTAAAAGACATAATACTATTACACACTTAATAGACCTACAATACACTATATAACTTTTATATCCATTGGAAAACCAAAAAATGACTGCATTCCCCTTATCTCTGTCCTTTTGGGTAACCTGCTCAGTGGCAATTTTCAGTGGTGGAAACAGCAACACTGCGACTGAATTAGAGGCCTGGCCCTTCAGCAGTCTGAATTGGCTGCCACAGCCCTCAGGCCTCTACTTCAGTACTAGTGAAGTCAGCATCCGTGAGGAAGTATTAATACTTTACAATGCCTTGGTAAGGCCACACTTGGAATACTGCATCCAGTTTTGGTCACCACGATGTAAAAAAGATGTTGAGACTCTAGAAAGAGTACAGAGGAGAGCAACAAAGATGATTAGGGGACTGGAGGCTAAAAGATATAAGGAATGGTTGCTGGAATTGGGTATGTCTAGTTTAATGAAGACAAGGACGAGGGGGGACATGATAGCCATGTTCCAATATCTCAGGGGCTGCCACAAAGAAGAGGGAGTCAAGCTATTTTCCAAAGCACCTGAAGGCAAGACAAGAAGAAATGGATGGAAATTGACCAAGGAGAGAAGCAACCTAGAACTAAGGAGAAACTTCCTGACAGTTAGAACAATTAACCAGTGGAACAACCTGCCTCCAGAAGTGGTGAATGCTCCAACACTGAAAGTTTTTAAGAAGAGACTGGACAGCCATTTGTCCAAAATGGTATAGGGCAGTGGTGGTGAACCTATGGCACGGATGCCAGAGGCAGCACTCGGAGCCCTCTCTGTGGGCATTTTTCCAAAATGGTATAGGGTTTCCTGCCTGAGCAGGGGGTTGGAGTAGATGACCTCCAAGGTCCCTTCCAACTTTATTATTATTATAATTCAGTCTGACCCCCTGCGCCAGAGGTAGGCACCTCAATGCCACAGCACAAAGCCACAGCCACCTCGTGCTCCACAAGTTCTGCCATGCCCAATTTACCTTCACCGTGTTTCTCCCTCTCTTAATCAGGCAGGTCCAGCCTTCTGGGAGGTTGTGTCAGACCCTCTTCCAGATGCTGCTCACAGCCTTCTCCAAATTGCACCAGCCCCTCTCTAAGAGGTATACCCCGTTCCCATGTGGAAAGAAAGCCTTTGGAAAGATTCTGAGGCCTTCCAAAGCATTGCAAAACTGGGTTTGCTTGCTGTTCTCCAAATGGTGCTGCAAAAAAGAGTGATGGAGAATGGAAGGCGCACACCGTTCTCATGATACAGGAAGTGGTTTTTGCCTAGTGCAGGGGTAGGCAACCTTGGCTCTTTTATGACTCATGGACTTCAACTCCCAGAATTCCTGAGCCGGCATGGCTCAGCTTGGAAACCTCTCCGTCCCCTCAGCATGGCTGGCTCAGGAATTCTGGGAGTTGAAGTCCACGAGCCATAAAAGAACCAAGGTTGCCTACCCCTGGCTCCAGGCCATCATATGGACTCCACAATGACTTGAAGACACGGCCACGCAGACAGAAAGAGAGAAAAGTTCAAACATTTCTTGGGTGTTCTCTGAATTTAGGGGAATGTAGTGCCCAAGTGCAGAATGTCTTTTCTGCAGCCATTTTACCAGGCGTTTCACCTTGCGTTCCAGGAAGACCACACAAAAGTTGCTGCACAGGCACTCCTCAACCTACAACAGTTTGTTTAGTGGCCATTCGAACTTAACAATAGGACCGAAAAAAGTGACTTATGACCGTTTTTCACACACTGCAGCATCCCCAAGGTCGCGTGATCAAAATTCAAATGCTTGGCAACCGATTCATCACAGTTGCAGTGTCCCAGGGTCATGCGATCATAGTTTACGAACTTCTGACAGGCAAACTCAATGGGGAAGCTCGATTCACTTACATCCATGTTACAATTGCAGTGATTTACTGAACTATGGCAAGGGTAGGTTGTAAAATGGAGCAAAATAACTGTCTCGCTGAACATAGATTTGGTGCTCAGTTGTGGTCGTAAGTCAAGGACTACTTATATCCAGTCTGTGTGAAATTTGAATTTAATGGGGCCCCTCAGTTAGAAACTATTTAGGCAGTATTGAGGGATTACATGCAGGATCATCTCTCTCCTACTGTCAACAGCCCAGGAGAGATGCTTTTAAGAAGTCATGGAACATATTCATTTATACAATTGGAAAACTATAACAACAGAGGGAATGTGAGGGTTTGGGCAATGTACATGAGGATTACAAAAAACATCCAGTTTGGAGCTACATAGGCCTTTACATACACCTAACACAGGAGCCTAGGCAGATCCTGTCTGAAGAAATTCCTAAAGACTTACAGGAACTTTGTTCCTTGAAGATGTAAAACAAAAATTATAAATTATAAATGTCCTCTTCCCATTCACTTCTCTTTTCTTTAGCTGTGCAGTGTGACTTTTCTTCTTGTTCCACCTCTTATGGCTGCCACATCACATCCAGTCTAACCTGATTTCTCTCTCTCTCTCTCTCTCTCTTTCTTTTTCTTTCTTTCTCTTTTCATTCATTCATTGACCGCCCATCTTACCATAAGGTAACTCTGGATGGCTTACAGACAGAAAAATACATCTACATTAAAGCCTGAATAAATATAACCAAAGATTGAAATCAAGGACACATCAGAAGGGGGGGGAGCAAAGTGGGGGAGGAGGCTGTTAATCAATCTCCTCCACTGTGCTGTTCCTCCATTGGGACCCAACCAACTGGCAGAGCCAGTTCTTTAGGGCCTTACGAAAGGAGGATTGGCGCTAACCTCGCATGGGGAGGGGCAAGATGTTCCAGAGGGCAGGAGCTATAGCAGAGAAGGCCCTCCTCTTGGACCCTGCCAGTCGGAATAATTTGTTTGGCTGATGGAACTAGCAGCGTGCCTCCTCTGCTGGCACAAGTGGGGCAGGCCAATCCCAGTGGGGTGAGAGGGTAGCCTCCGAATGCTCTTTGAGGATACCCCATGTAGAGTGCATTGTAACAGTCCAACTGTGAGATGGCTAGGGACTGAACTTCTGAGTGACCGTACACCCTGCACTAAAACAATACCAAGGTAACCAACTTTCAAAGAGATTATATGCCCTCCGTATCTGAGAATACGTTTAAAAAGTGTACGACGAGTGAGACAATAGTGCATTTTCACTAACTCGCTCAATCTTTTATGTTTCTATGGTAACTCTCCTGAATGGGTCATCCTATGAAAAATTAAGCCACTGATCCATCTTCAGTTCTTTCCACATTTGAGGGCTTACACCTTTTCTTGTGTGTGGCTGCTTGGATGATAAATAAGATCCAGGCTCAAGGAAAACATCTCTGCATGTTCCGTGCATTAATAAGCTGCCTGCCATGTCTGGATTCTTGGATGATGAATACGTTGGCGGTTGCAAATAAAGCTCAGTCCATGGATTTGTACAGTTTTTCATGTGTGCGTCCTTTTATGAGAGGTGAGACCCTATACTCAGTGAACCCTGATACACTTTCCATGCATTTCTAATTTTCCTGTCTGGATACCTCTGACAACTAAAGGTGCTATAATTGTTCAAGAATTCTTCAGACTCAAGGCATTTATACGTTCCCTCCGGCGTGGATCCTTTGGTGACAAGTAACGCTTGTCTTGTCATAAAAACTCTTTCCACATTCCAGGCATTTAAAAGGTCTCTCTCCTGTGTGGATCCTTTCATGAGAAGTGAGATATCCCTTGCGGGTAAACCCCTTTCCACACTCCATGCATTTATATGGTCTCTCCCCTCTGTGGATTCGTTCATGACAATTAAGTTGTCCTTTCTGGGTAAAGCTCTTTCCGCACTCCATGCACTGATAGGGCCTCTCCCCTGTGTGGATCCTTTCATGAGAATTAAGTGGACCTTTCTGAGTAAAGCTCTTTCCACATTCCAGGCATTTATAGGGCCTCTCTCCTGTGTGGATCTTTTGGTGGCGAGTAACTTCTTTCTTCTCAGAAAAGCTCTTTCCACAGTCTATGCATTTAAAAGGTCTCTCCCCTGTGTGGATCCTTTCATGAGAAGTGAGATATCCCTTGCGGGTAAAGCCCTTTCCACACTCCATGCATTTATATGGTCTCTCCCCTCTGTGGATTCGTTCATGACAATTAAGTTGTCCTTTCTGGGTAAAGCTCTTCCCACACTCCATGCACTGATAGGGCCTCTCCCCTGTGTGGATCCTTTCATGAGAATTAAGTGGTCCTTTCTGAGTAAAGCTCTTTCCACATTCCAGGCATTTATATGGCCTCTCTCCTGTGTGGATCCTTTGGTGGCGAGTAACTTCTTTCTTCTCAGAAAAGCTCTTTCCACAGTCTATGCATTTATATGGCCTCTCCCCTGTGTGGATCTTGTTATGAGAATTAAGATGCCCTTTCTGGGTAAAGCTTTTTCCACACTCCAGACATTTATGTGGTCTCTCCCCAGTGTGAATCCTTTGGTGGAGAATAAGTTTACTCTTGCTAGTGAATCTCTTTCCACACTCCATGCATAGTTTCATCTCTCTGCTCCGACTGGAATTTCTCCCAGATTTTACAGAGGTATGTAGTTTGCTTTTGCCGTATAGTTCCTTTAATAAAGTAAGAGAGAAAGAATGACTGACATATTTTTCATACATTGCACACATTTTTCCTTCAGTCTGGTTTTCGTCACATTCATGGAAATCAAATGGATTTTTCTCTTTTCCCCCATATTTTTCCTTTTTCTTTCCTTCCAGGTCTTGCTGGAACAGGAAACTAGGGATTCCGACAGGAACAGAAATGGATGGCTTCACCCCTTCATCTTCTGTGTGCTTTCTCTCTTGTCTTCTTGTGTCCTCTTCATGGGCAAATATCACGTCTTCAACTTCATACTTCTCTGCCTTTAACCCTGCTTGCTTGCTATTCTCATTTTCCAGCGCATCATCTCCTTAGAAAAAAGAAAATGTTTGTTACAATTGAGAATGGTGAAAGGAGGGTCTCCCCCTTTCAAAAACATGTGTTCCAGGTTGGCACCAGCCATGTGTCTAGCTAGGATCTGATGGCTACAAATTGTTATCTAGGAGACCCTGAATGTATACAAAGAATTTTTCAGCCAAGAAATATATTAACTCTTTGGTGTTGATTGGTCAATCTGCTCAGCCACTTCCATGGAACATCTAGGACAGTGATGGCGAACCTTTTAGAGACTGAGTGCCCAAACTGAAACCCAAAACCCACTTATGCATCGTCGGGTGCTGGGTGGGCGTGGCCCATTGGGTGGGCGTGGCCCATTGGGTGGGTGTGGCTGCGGTGGTAAGGGCAGACTGGGTGAGACTAAAAAGTTCAATCAATCAATTCCAACTATGCAAGATCTTTTTTTTTTCCCCAAGAGAAGCTAAAATTGACTGATTGACTGAACCTTTTTTTTTTTTTTTGCACATGGCGATGGAGGCCTAAAGCGAAAAGGTTTTATAAAACCCAGCTGAAGGCCTAGGACTGGGGCGACGACGTGCGTGCCCACAGAGAGAGCCCTGAGTGCCGCCTCTGGCACCCGTGCCATAGGTTCGCCACCACTGATCTAGGACATTTTCAGAGTCTATGGTATTTCCAGCAAGGGCTTGAGGAGAGATGATCACCTTAAGCATCTGAGTGTTAATATCTTTCCTATTCATCTTCCACAGAAAAAAACATCTCCCAGTGAATGGAAGCCAGAGCAAAGCCTAGCCTTACCCAGAGCAGCCATATTCTTCAAAATTTCCCACATGACTTCCCTGCACAAGATCTTCTGACCATAATCTAGCAGCTCCCACTCCTCCAGCGTGAAGTCCACAATCACCTCTTCAAATGGACCAGATCCCTGATAGGAAAGAAAATGTTCCTTGGCAGACATTACCAGGAAAGACTTGTTAATGGAAACAGAATTTTGCAAGGGACTAAACAGACATTTTCTTACCAGAAACTAATTTATGCCTGCATCTCCAAATAGTCTTTGGGGTTGGGAAGCCATAGCTGCACAAATCATGTCTTAGGTGCATCCAGGTTGTGGAATGGCAACACAGTCACCATTGCAGAGCTTCCCAGTGAGCCAGAATAACACAGCAAGAGGTTTTGGGGAACAGAATCCCCTAGGCTAGCAAACTAGTAAACATGACACATCCACTAGAAATTTTACCTAACCTATCTCAAAATTTTGGCAATGAGCCTAGAAATCCCAAGTCACTTGGCCATCAGTCTTACTGTTGCAGCTGTTTAGCATTGAGTTAAGCATTAATCCCATGAAGGATGAAGCCCTAAGTCCATATGCAGTTTTTAATCTTATTTCTATTGTTTCAATTCATGGCCTTCATTTCTAACTAGTTGTCAGCTCTCTTCTGAAAAGTATTGAGAAATATTTAGAGTATTAAGAAATGTCTTAAGAAAAGTATTAAGAAACGTTTCTACCAAAGAAATTTCATTGCCTAATACAAGGCTATCAGTCTCTAGATTTTCTCGTTTGCAACTCCAGAACAATCTTGAATTGTTCTGCAGGATATTCAGCAGGATATTCTGGGAGGACATTGTGTTCAAACAGACACACTCAGCATTTGGTGGTAAAAGCAACTCATGAATGGGAGAGAGGTGGAAATGCTGTTCTCAGAGGAAACCTGCACTTACCTGCCAAGGAGGCCCATGTTGGATCCTCCTAAAAAGCAGCTCCTGAGAAGAGCTGGATGGATCTCCTCTTTCCTGGAGCTCTGCTGAGATCTCCTCAGTGAATGGCTCCTGCACCTGACAGAAGAGTCTGGTTTATGATCCACTTTCAGAGAACCATAATGAGATTAGTTTGCTTGCCTTACCTTTTGCCATTCCACCTGTATTTCTCCAACCCAAGTCAAAGTAAGACAACTCACAGACTCTGTGCTGCACATGACTTCTATTTTTGGGGTAAATGCCTACCATTGTAGATAAAAATTGGGACTTAAGGAGCCCTGCTGCAATAACTAACAGAAGATCAAACTCTAATTGGTGGGAAACAGCTATGAAAACCACAACAAGTACTCCCATAAGGCAGAACTGTTCGGGGGGGGGGGGGGAGACCACTGTTTCATAAACTTCTTTCGAAAAAAATATTCTGTTACACGATTGAGAAAAAACCTACAGGTTACAACCCAACTTTTTAGGTAATAAAGTCAGAAATATTGGAGTGATTGAGAATAGTTTGAATATCATCAGCTGAAATGGAAAAAGTGCCCCAATTAATTCTTGCACTAGAGGAAACAAGAAGAGATGCCTGACAAGAAATTGTGGCCACTTCCTCAAATTTTGGACTCGCTTACATCCCTCATGAGCATGAGCAGTTGAAACAGGGCTGAACTTCTCTTTTCTGCAACAGAATTATCTCCAAAGGAAACAGAAGCATTTACCTTCAAGAAGAAGTTGGTTCTCCAAATCTGGGCAGTAAACAGGCTAATTCTGCTGCCTGCCTGCTGCCTACCATTTGGCAGTTTGATTCCCCCCAGCTGAAGGTTGACTCAGCCTTCCATCCTCCCCCATCCGTAAAATGAGGAGCCAGACACTTTGGGGACAATATGGTAACTCTGTAAACCGCTTAGCGCAATTGTTTCTCAACCTTGACCATTTTAAGGCATGTGGACTTCAACTCCCAGAATTCCACAGCCAGCAATGCTGGCTGTGGAATTCTGGGAGTTGAAGTCCACATGCCTTAAAATGGTCAAGGTTGAGAAACACTGGCTTAGAGAGGGCTGTAAAGCACTGTGAAGCGGTATATAAGTCTAAGTGTTATTGCTATTAGTAATTCCAGAAAAGGCTGCAGAGGCATCTTCTGAATCTCTTTGATTTTTGCCTAGATTGCCGATTCCCACCACCACCACCACGCAGATCCCAATATGAAGTCCCCCCCTTCTCACCTGCTCCTCTTCCCGCTGGGCTTGGCTGAGGAGGAAGCCTTCGGCCAGGGCCACCGCCTGCGAACAGCTCTCGGCTCCGCACTCCCTCACCCAGCTCGCCATCTCCGCGGGCAGCAGGGCCAGCAGCTGCTCCAGCACCACCAGGTCCAGCATCTCCCCTTTGCTGCTCCTCTCCGGCCGCAGCCACTGGCGGCACAGGCGGTGC